>NC_141825.1:4905000-4935000 GCF_982586985.1 Callionymus lyra | reverse complement strand
GCGTTTGACGTCATCACGTAGGAAGTGGGGGGACGATATTGTAGGGGGGACCGATATTGTAGGGGGGACTGAAATTGTAGGGGGGACCGATATTGTAGGGGGGACCGAAATTGTAGGGGGGAAGGAAATTGTAGGGGGGACTGAAATTGTAGAGGGGACCGAAATTTTAGGGGGGACCGAAATTTTAGGGGGGACCGATATTGTACCTACAACGGAAGAATGGGCCCTACAATATTGTGTTTAAATCCCACGTCTTTGTTGCTATGTCAAAAGTGATCGGCAGCTATACTGGATCTGCTGGGCGGCAAAGCATTACTGAGAAGTTTGTTACCAGGGATGACGCCTCAGTTAAAATGTGGGGTTTGCAAGTTTAAGTAAATGTAAGCAAGAGAAAATGTAATGATCACTATTTAATGTGTTTGATGTTCAGAACGAGAAGCGATAAATCTCTGTTTTTACATAAGAAGTGAAGTTTTTTCTTCTCCTCTCTGTCCACAGACGCTCCTCAGAGGGACGGCGAAGACCCCGTCTCCGACCCCGACTCCTCTCTCTTCGACCGCTGGGGTCACGACCTGGGACCCGAGAGCCGAAGGGTGGCCCTCCAGAAGTTCCGTTTCTACGGTTACAACAGCTACCTTAGCGACCGCATTTCCCTCACGAGGACGATCCCGGACTCCCGGCCGGAAGGGTCAGTGGATGATTTGATCCGGTTCGATCGAAAGGGTCTCGACCCGTGACCGTCTCTTCTGCATTTCAGGTGCAGGAACGCGTCGTACGCCTCGGAGCTTCCTCAGCTCAGCATCGTCTTCATCTTCGTGGACGAGGCGCTGTCGGTGCTGCTGCGCTCCGTCCACACGGCCGTGCTGCGGACGCCGGCGCAGCTGCTGCGCGAGATCATCCTGGTGGACGACCACAGCAGCAGCCGTGAGACCCTCCTCCGATCCCACCTCACCAGCCGGTCGTAGAACAGAACCTTGGAACAAACTTTAATTACACTCACATACAGTCCATGAAAGCATAAGTTAACTTTGTATCTTTTGTCAGAAACAACCAAAGAAGCGCTTTAATCGTAAACGTGTCTTTTCATCCTCGTCCTTGTCAAGGTCGTTTGATAATGAATCTCCAGAATTTTATCTTGTATCAACGATACTGTTCATTCAAACCGATCTAATCAATTATAAAAACCTTTAGTTGATGAAAAAGTGATTCATGGATAAAGAAATTGCTTCTTTATTATGAATAAATGTTAAATGAACTTTACTCAAAGTTTTTTATTAAATGTGATTACTTTTAAACATGTAAAAAATGTGGAAACTTTTCTTTTAAAAAAACATTTTACAAATGTTTGTTATTAGATTAAATACAGTATTTTGGCGAAAATAAGTAGTAAGCTTTGTTTTTTTAAATTTGTTGACTTTTATTTTCCTTTTCTATCATTTTCAATTAATAATCTTTTAATTTTCTTATCTAATAAAAAAATGAATTCTACAAAAAGTTTCCAAAATAAAAATTATACAGTTTTGCTCCTAACATAAACTAACACAGGAGACCCAAAATATGTAGAGAAAGCACAAATAAGAATTAATATGTTTCCTGAAGGAGTGAGTAGATCCATCAATCTGGGAAATGTGAGTTCTCCTACTAGAGCAGTCAGAATTCTGGCTGCAGAGTTTTGTATTAACTGCAGGTGAGACAGCTCCTTCTTGTTTAATCAACTGAATTATATACGTATTTACCATCAGTATTTATATATATACACATATATATAATGTAGATACTTCACTGTATATGTATTTCAAGATTCTATTATATTTATTTAAATTCAACCGATCAATATATAAATGAAAATAAATAATTTAAATGCTTAAAAAACATTTCAATATAAAAAAATCTAATGTTAAATGTTAACGTCTGCTGAGTGTTGTCTCTTCAAATGCCGTCAGATAAAGATCCAACAAATTGGCAACATAATCTCGTGTCGCAGCTTCTTTAACATTTACTTATGTAGATCCGCTCTTCGCTCCGATGAGCTGCGGAATTCATTAAATCAGAAGAAGACTCTCAGACGTCAACGGTGCCACTGATCCTCGTGAATACAGATGTCGGGAGTGAAGAGTTGAAGAGCGTACGGACCAGAGTCACGACTCCGGACTGACCCCGACTCAGTTCTAACACAAACATCTCTTCAGAAAACATCAGTTTGATGTTGTAATTGAACGATACCGGGACACGACGGATGTATAAGGACAGAGACGCCAGTGCGGCGCAGATTGAGATCCGGGTCAGTTGGAGGACGGCTGTTAATCAGAGAGAATGTTTGACTGCTGCCAAATATATAATTAACACTGGAGAGATCTGCCCCGGATGATTTACGGCTCCGATAATAATTATGGAATTCCTGAGGAGGGCCGGGAATACTGATGAGGAGGGTGACCACGGCAGCGTGGGTCTGCTCTCTAATGTCCTCGCCGGGGTTTTGTTACAGCTCTCCGACTAGTACTTCAGATTGTTGACACTTTACTATGATTGAGTTTCAGAAAACTGGTCTTAATTATGACCAGTACATGGAGTATTAATCCCTCGGTCTTCAATAATCTGGTGGTACGATACGTATCACGATACAGGGTCAACGATACGATATATAGTGATACTGTAGTAACACATATATACTTGATATATGTAAGTAAGTAAGTAAGTAAGTCATTTTTATTTATAAAGTGCTTTTCCCGACCAGGGTCACAAAGTGCTCTAGATCCATCAAACGCAAAGAGAGAGGAAGATCGTTCCAAAGCTTAGGCACAACAGTCTGGAAGGATTTCTATCCTCTGGTCCTGAACCGTGTGCGAGGAACCATCAGTAGATTCTGATCCACAGACCTCAGAACCCGAGCTGGGGTGTAAGGCTGGATGGATCAGATCAGTGATGTAAGGAGGAGCCTGACCATGAATAGATATGAAAGTAAGAACCAGAATTTTAAAGTTGATCCTGAAAGAAACTGGAAGCCAGTGAAGAGTTTTAAGGATCAGAGAAATGTAAGTTCTTCTACTAGAGTGGGTCAGAATACTCGCTGCAGAGTTTTGTATCAACTGCAGGCGAGACAACTCCTTCCTGTTACGACATGAAAACAAACTGTTACAATAGTCCAGACAAGAAGACACAAACACATGGATTATAAGCTCCAGATCATGTTGTGACAACATTTTAGTAAGTTTAGAGATTTTTCTCAGTTGAAGGAAACCGTTTGTGGTCAGTTTTCTACAGTGTCGAACAAGAGACATGTCTTTATCAAATACAACACCCAGGTTTCTCAGGCTCAGTTTGACAGACTGACCGAAGTCACCCAAGTACTGACTCAACCCTGGAACCTTATCATCAGGAGCAATAACCAGAGTTTCAGTTTTGTCCACATTTAGCAGCAAAGTGTTTTCACTCAGCCATTGTTTGATTTCTAAAAATGTGTAGTAGTGTAGAGTTCTTAACTCTGGTGCTGCAGAATTTACAGACCACGTGACTCTTGACAAAGTCGTAACTGCTTTCATTTGTTTTCAAACCAAAATATGTCCAAACATCAGCTTTAAAAGCTGCTGGAGTCACTGTATCCTCTCGTCCTCAGTCATCAACTCACAGGATTTCATTGTTCTTTTAAATGCGAACAGAGCTTCCGGGTGTGTTACAGTCACAACATGATGTGTGTCTCTTTGTGTCCCAGACTTCCTCCACACAAAGATGAAGAACACAATTAAGTCGCACAGTCCCTGCGAGCGTGTTCACGTTTAAGTTGATGATTTAGTTCATTAATAAATGTTCTCCCATGAGGACCTCGGAGTAACACGAGGTAATTAACGGCGAGGACGGTCTGAGTCTTGAAACAGAACAACAAACTGTATTGAGTTCCATACTACCTGATTTATTTAGTAGTCTTTGACCACACAACAATGCACATTTGAGAGATGACATTAGGTGGAACGATTTAGGGAGACAATCTTATTGTGTTTTCTTTCATTTTACCAGGATTAGGATTTCTATTCAGTGTGTACTTTTCTTTTTTTAACTATACAAGTCATTGTATATTTGATAGAATTAACCTGTAACACTTCTCTGTAGACCTACATATTATGATGAAATTAGATTAATTCTTACATTCATTGATCTAAAAATTTAAAATAAATTAAATAATACAGCAGTGGTCTCTGACCACTTGTGTTTCTGCTGCCACCTACTGTCTAATCAGTGTCAGGGTTAATTTATTTTTATTGCAATGTCTGGAATTGAATAAGTATTTTCAAATGTGATGTCGATTTGAATCGAGAAAACACGTTCGGCCCTAAATTACATGTTCATTCTGTTGTTTTCTGATGTGCTAATGCTAATGCTAACAGTTACTGCTCCACGTATCAAAGTACAAACTCAAATGTTTGAGTCGCTAACTATCATCTGAAACAGTCAAAGTAGCCCCGACTAAAGATACACGAACAATCTGAGGAGCAAACTAGGGATTCCAGAACTCCCATAATGCACTGCAACAGTCAAAGAAGATAAGAGACAAACATTTAAACAATAAACTTTTTCGAAAGTGGTTTTGTTTCTTTATTATTTAATCCAAATAAAATGTCCTTCCATCAAAAATAAAATCATCAAAAAGGTGCTTCAATGAAAATATATTTATTTTCCATATTTAAGAAGTTAATTCAAACCAAAAATATTCAATACAAAAGAAACATTTTCAAACAAAAAAAAAAAATCAAATGTGTTTTAAGACTTTTTTGTGTGTGAAAATTTGAAATTTGTTTTTCTAAATTCGTCAATCGCAAAAATAATCTGTGAAGTAACTTTTTTTCAATCCAAAAATGTTTCTTCAAATAAAAACAAGTTTCAATAAAAAAAACTAAAAAAAACTGATCAAAATCAAACCAAAAAATGGTTTAAAAAAAAACGATTTAGTTTTTGCCTATATCAAGGTAAGACATTTGGTAATTATTCAGACACGAAAAAGTTGTGCCAATCAGAAAAAAAATTAACAAAATAAAACTACCTTCATACAAGATAAGATAAGACAAGAAATACAGTTTCATCTCCTCTTAAAATCTTGAATTAGAATACATTCTGTAAAAAAAAAAAGTATTTTAAATGATTTGTAATCATTTTGACTGCAGTTCTTTACTTGTATCATTTATTTTTTTTATAAAATATTTGTTATAATTCAATTTATTTAAGTGTTTAAACTCTTAAAATACATATTGAAGATTGTGATAATAACTATAATATTACATATTAATAATACAAATATGTATTTGTAATTTTGAATCTGATAAACTATGGGTTTAACAATGCGATCGTGTCTCGAATGTGTCTGGTTTTGACATTTGTGTTTCTTGCTTCTGTGCAGTGGAGCTGAAGTATAACCTGCAGCGCTTCGTGGACGAGACCAATGCTCAGCACGGCTCCGGGTTCATCAAGGTGGTCCGACACGAGAGGCAGGAGGGTCTGATCCGGTCTCGCATCAGCGGCTGGAGGGTGGCGTCTTCTCCCGTGGTGGCTCTGTTTGACGCTCACGTGGAGTTCAACGTCGGCTGGTGAGTCTCTTCTTCTGCCCTCCAGCAGACGTCATTATCGGAGGACTCGGAGTTGGTTCCGCCCACGCTGAAGCCCTCTGATGTAGAGCCTTGAAATCATATTCTCAAATCTTACTACCCAGAAACCTTTGCGTCTGACGTCTTGACTCTTTTGAATCTTGATTCTGTGTTGTCCTGATCTTCACTCAATTGAAGTTCAAAATCTTGTTCTCAGTCTAGACTTCGATCGAACCATCCTCGCTCCTCACTTTGCTTCAGTCTTCAACATCTTTGGTCTTTGGCTCTCAAATGATTGTGGTCGTCTTGGTTTGGAACCTCCAGAAATATACTTTGGCTCCTGCCCTGGTCTTACATTGGTTTGGATCGTTGAAGGTCTTTTGTTGTTTCTTGTCCCAATGAACCCGAAGATCTTCCCAAGTCTTTTATTCTCATCTTCTCAAGTCCTGATCAGTTCGAGGTCATGTTGTGAATGTCTACTTCAGTCATGTGAAAACTTTATTTCGTGTCACTTCGCAGATTTGACTCGATTCTAAATGACCGAAAATTGACTTTGTTTGGTTCTTTAAAACATAAACACCATCTTTTTGAATCAATGATCCATTAAAAAAGTTCTTAAACAGCAGTATCTAAACACAAACACCAGCATCTAAACACAAACACCAGCATCTAAACACAAACACCAGCATCTAAACACAAACACCAGCATCTAAACAAACACCAGCATCTAAACACAAACACCAGCATCTAAACACAAACAGCAGCATCTAAACACAAACAGCAGCATCTAAACAAAAACAGCAGCATCTAAACACAAACACCAGCATCTAAACACAAACAGCAGCATCTAAACAAAAACAGCAGCATCTAAACACAAACACCAGCATCTAAACACAAACAGCAGCATCTAAACAAAAACAGCAGCATTTAAACACAAACAGCAGCATCTAAACACAAACAGCAGCATCTAAACACAAACACCAGCATCTAAACACAAACAGCAGCATCTAAACACAAACACCAGCATCTAAACACAAACAGCAGCATCTAAACACAAACAGCAGCATCTAAACAAACAGCAGCATCTAAACACAAACAGCAGCATCTAAACAAACAGCAGCATCTAAACACAAACAGCAGCATCTAAACAAACAGCAGCATCTACACACAAACAGCAGCATCTAAACACAAACAGCAGCATCTAAACAAAAACAGCAGCATCTAAACACAAACAGCAGCATCTAAACAAACACCAGCATCTAAACACAAACAGCAGCATCTAAACAAAAACAGCAGCATCTAAACACAAACAGCAGCATCTAAACAAACAGCAGCATCTAAACAAAAACAGCAGCATCTAAACAAACACCAGCATCTAAACACAAACAGCAGCATCTAAACAAACAGCAGCATCTACACACAAACAGCAGCATCTAAACACAAACAGCAGCATCTAAACAAAAACAGCAGCATCTAAACACAAACAGCAGCATCTAAACAAACACCAGCATCTACACACAAACAGCAGCATCTAAACAAAAACACCAGCATCTAAACACAAACAGCAGCATCTAAACAAAAACACCAGCATCTAAACACAAACAGCAGCATCTAAACAAAAACAGCAGCATTTAAACACAAACAGCAGCATATAAACAAACAAAGTTGCTCTTCTGGTTGTTGTTGTTGTTGTTTTCCCTTCTGTTTTTTTTCTAATCCTGTTGTTGTGTTAATATTTTCTTGTGACTCTAACAGTTCTTGTTGTTTTTGTGTTGTTCTTTTTGTTTTGGTAATTATTGTTTTCTTATTGTTCTTCCTGTTGTTTTTGTGTTACTTCTTTATTTGGTAATTATTGTTTTCTTATTGTTATTCCTGTTGTTCTTCTTGTTTTTGTAATTCTTTTTTTCATTTTTTTCATGTTGTTTTTGTTTTGTTGTTTTTCTTTCTTTGTTAATTATTGTTTTCTTATTGTTCTTTATGTTGCTGTGTTGTTCTTATTGTCTTTGTGTTGTTCTTCCTCTTCTTTTTGTAATTATTATTTTTTTAGTTGTGCTGTTGTTCTTAATGCTGTTCTTGTTGTTTTTCTTGTTGTTGTCTTCTTTTTGTCATTCATGTTGTTTCTGTTGCTTTGTTGGTCTTTTTGCTGTTTTGTACTTCTTTTATATTTGTCTTTCTTTTGTTGTGTTGTTGTTCTTCTTGCTGTTGTGGTTGTTGCTGTTATTCCACTTCTTATTCTTCTTGTTTGTGTTCTTCCTATTTTTGTGTTATTCTTATTGCTTTTCTTGTTGTTATGTACTACTTGTTTTTTTTCTTGTTTTTCTTGTTGTTGTTCATGTTGTTCTTGTTGTTATTCATGTTGTTCTTGTTGATTTCGTTGTTGTGTTCTTGTTGTTTCTTGTTGTTAAATTCTTGTCGTTTCTTCTAAAGTCTCACCGTTTAGCTTCGATGGCTGTGGTTCTCTACGGCTCATAATAGACGTTCAAAAGAACCCAGTCTCCCTGAAAGGACCACCTCGCCCGTGACCCTGTTAAAAAGCTGAGTCTTCTCCTGACTTTGACGAGTCGAAGCCTCCGGAGTGTTTCCAGCGCATTCATTCCTCGGCACAGTTGTTGTGTAGCAGCAACCCAATTTCTTGTAAAGACTTGATTTATTATGAGACTCTCGTTTCCGCTCAGACTCCCTGGTGGCCGCGGTGAGAGGAAGGATAACTAGACCTGCCTCGGCTGTGCCTGTGTCGGGGGTGCGGGGAGTTTTTTCCTCATAATTGAATGAGAAGAACTTGTTTTTATGGTTTAATTACAATATTCCCGCGAGGACGAACGCAGCGTCAATAACAGGAATATGAAGCCGTTTTTTTAATAGGATGGTGTCGGAGGCTGAACCGAGAGGAACTAATCTGACTGCCGACTCGGCATAAAAGTCGGTTTGCTCCGGGAGAGACAGCGGCAGGTCAGAGGTCAACTGTTGCTGAGAATGTCAAGTGTTCTTTGATGTAAAATGTTATTCAGATATAAATGTTAAAATCTTAACCTGAACGCTAAACTAAAGAGATAGAAAAGAAATTAATTTCCCTGGGGTGCCGTAAATATATATAGTTCATGTAGCGAGGGGCCCTCGAACTAAAGTAAAGAAGCGTGAAAATGATAAAAGAAGAAGAATTAAAAAAAGCTATAATTTCGACTTTAAGGAAGAACTTGGCAAAGTGTGGACATTGGACTATATTTCCAAATATAACAATGCCATAATAGTATGTTCTTTTAATCATTTTCTCTTTTATTTTAGAGAATTTTTATTAAATTATACAGTAAATTCAAGAAATGTATTTTTTTTAAAAAACACGCATTTTAACACATTTTATTTCATCTAATTTAAAACAACACCTGTAGTTTATTTAGCTTCGTTAAAAAAAATGTCATGCTGACTCTGACTTCGCTCTTTTTTCAAGGCTTTGTTCATTATTTCTATTGACTTGATAACACCTTACAACAGTCACAGTATATAATGACATGTACTTTACCCTATTTTAAGAAAGGCTTTTACGCTTATTTGCTTTTTAATATATATAAATAAATACATAGTACATACTGTACATCTGTCTATCTGTGTTTTGACCTGATCACAGTATCTTGAGTAAGTCATTTATATTTATAAAGTGCTTTTCTCAGACCACGGTCACAAAGCGCTTGAACAACAATTCGAAACACAGTTAAAATAAATACTTTAAAGGGTCAAGACAACACAGAGACAAACACAGCAGCAACAAGGAAAAGCTTAAATAAAAATGTCTTAAGATGTTTCTTGAAGGAGTCAGTAGATCATTAAATAAAGAGGGAGAGGAACATTTCTCTCATTGGTCTGGAAGCATGTTCAGGAACCATCAGTAGATTCTGATCCACAGACCTCAGAGCCCGAGCTGGGGTGTAAGTCTGGATCAGATCACTGATGGAAGGTCTGACCATGAATAGATCTGAAAGTAAGAACCAGAATTTTAAAAATTGATCATGAAATAAACCGGTAGTCAATGCAGAGTTTTAAGAATCGGGGAAATGTGAGTTCTTCTACTAGAGTGGGTCAGGTTCTGGCTGCAGAGATTTGTATGAACCGCAGGCGAGACAGATCCTTGTTGTTTAGACACCAAAATAAACTGTTACAATAGTCTAAACGAGAAGACACAAACACATGGATTATAATCTCCAGATCCTGTTGTGACACCATTTTCCTAAGTTTAAAGATTTTCATCACTTGAAGGAGACATAAGGAGAGCTTAAGACCCCCCATGAAAATGTACATACTTCCAATTTAAACCATAAAAATAACAGCTACTAGTGTTATTGTAAGGGTGGAAGAAGACCCCCGTGAAAATTCCAACATTTGCAACCTCTATGGAATAAAACCCTATATGCTGCATACAAAGTAAGAAGGATTTCCGGCTCATTTCGGCAGTTTTTAAGGGGGTGAAAAGGGAGACCGCCTGAAAATTAAAATAATTCCAATTTCGTTGACCTTCAAATGGTTTTAATACATATAAACTAGAAATGATTTTAGATCCTCTCTGTAATTGAAAGACCCATAATCCACCTGGATTTATCTTTGACGGTTATTTGGTTATTTCATTTCCTTTTTTAAACCAGGAATTAATTTGGCTTAGTAAGTGAAAGGCCTCAGAATATCAGTCATTTGTGTGATTCAGAGGCTCTATTGTTCCGATGTCTGGCGCTTTCAACCTCCACCTTTTATACCTCAGACCCTTAAAGAGTCAGAATATGAGACTCCATCATGTCTCTTTCCTTTCCACCGACGTGGTTCACTGACATGACATAAGCAGGTGATTCCAGTTGGGATCTTCTCTCGTCTGAAGAACTGACATCACTTTGAATCAATTCAATTTAAAGCCTCCACCTTCAAGGGACTCGTTGTATAATCAAAGCGCAGCGTGATTACAGATGGTTGGAGGAGGAGTGAAGCCATTATTACGTCATAATGGACTCTCGTAACCTCTCGTTCGCCCAGATTTCAGAGCAACTTTATAAAGTAATAAGTTGAAAACATGGTCATGATGAGGGACTTTAAAACGGTCAAAACTGGAGTCCGTTTCCGTCGGTCCAACACGTCACTTCCGGGTCTTAATACTTTGCTTTATGGAGACAAATGGTCAATGCAGAGTGTCACGGGTCGTTTATTCGCCGCTTCAAGTCAAACAAAATACAAACTTTTACAATCGATCGGACGCGCTCTATGCCGGCAGCTCTTCAGGTCAATAGCTGCGGGAGAGACGGTCTCGAACTGTAGAAACATCGCTATATTTAAGGCAAATTTCCGGGCTGAGAGGTCCTCCCCCTATCGCCCTATTGGTTCCTTCAAACTCCCTGTGTCACGATCTCGTGTGGAGATTACTTCCTAATTTGTTTCCTTTTCTAATCATTCAAATGTTCTTGGGTGGGGGTTCCTGTCTCTTACCCCCCACCTCACGGGTTGTCCCTGCTTCGTTCTTTGATCCACGACCCAAGGTGTGAAAAGGGCAGACAAACAGACGTTTAGATAACCGGTGTCATTTCTCTAATTCTGTTCCAAACTTGTCTTGAGACAGTGAATCAGTCTGAGTGGAATGTTAATTGTGAATGTGTATTCAAACGTTTAAGCTCTTAGATGAAGCGAGTCATTTATACTCTATATTTTGATTATCTTTTAGCGTTAATTTAAGTATGGCGTATATGTATAGTGTAAATAATTTTTAATCTAACAACTTACTGCATCTTGGAGAGAGCAAGAACATTTATCTCAGGAGAGATGAATTTAAGACATTAGTTGCAGTGTATGTGTGTTTATTGCAAACTAACAAACACAAAGTTTTAACACATCTATGTGAAGTCAGTCAGTTTTCGTTCCATCTGTGGGATTCTTTGTAAATGATTGCCAAGTGCAGTGCTGCTGGGAGAAATGTGTGTGTGCGCACAGGTGTGTGTGCAGGTGTGTGTCGTGGGAACAGGCGGAGACAAGGTCAATTACCGTTCACTTCAGTGCGCAAAGCGGGAGATTAGGTAATTGTTCATTCACACTGGATTTTGCTGAAGTCCTTTACACTTGTCTGTGGAGGTAGAAGTCCAGCTGTTGCAGACCAACACATCATTTCACACACTCACTCACACTCACTCACACACACACACACACACACGCACGCACACACACACACACACACACACACACACACACACACACACACACACACACACACACACACACACACACACCCATCCCCCCCCCCCACACACACACACACACACCCCCCCCCCACACACACACACACACACACACACACCAGGGGCAGGTATATAAGTTCAATATTTCATCAAAATCTTTTCTTTTCAACTTCTCTTGAGTCAGTCCAGATCAAACTTTGACTTCCACTTTTAGAGGCTGATAGTTTATGCTAGTTTAGCTAAAGTTAGCTTAGCTTAACAAGCTTTTAATTGTCTTTATCGTGTCAAAACAGTTACTTCATATTAGCCTTAATTACTTACCTGCACTCCTTCTTGGAATATGAGACCATGTTTTACATAGCATTATAACATAACCTGAAAAAAAAATGTTACTCAGTCATAAATTATGATGATGAAAGATGAACTCATGTGAAAAATAAAAGTTTAAATGTTTTCCTGTCATAGAAATGTCTCGGTTTGATATTAGAAATCATTATTTAACGGTAGATTGCCACAATTAACATTCTAATCTTCAACATATACAAAGATACAACGTGTTGCGGGGTGCTACATTTCACCTCACTGCAGCTAGCACTGTTAGCCACTAGCTAAGATAGCACTGTTAGCCAGTAGCTAAGCTAGCACTGTTAGCCGCTAGCTTAGCTAGCACTGTTAGCCACTAGCAAAGCTAGCAAGTATAGCATTGAGTGTCAAATGTCCTTCACTTGACATTCCAGTTGAAAACAAACTTCATTGTAACACTTTATATCATGTGTTTGTTCACTTCACCACTATCTCACTACCAACAAAATTAATCATCAAACTGCTGGAGACCTTGGCTCCTGCAAGGCTTTGACTGATCTGTGATGTGACTTAAAGAAACAGTGTGTTTGTAACAGAACATGGAAGTGTTACGGGGTGATGTGTAAAAGTGCGGGACGAACATAAATGATGATTTTTGTAGAATGAATTACACTTTAATTTCTTAAATCATATAGTTTAGTATCAAGGCCATCATTTTAATCATAACATTTATTAAGATTTTTAATAATGATCTAAATTTTGAATGACTTTTTGGGAATAAATGTCTGTGTTCTCGTTTAGAATCACTCAAAATAGCTTAGCTTCGACGAACATGTGCACAGCAGTGAAAACATTGTGTGGACGTGTGACCCAGAATCACGGAGGGTTTTTAAGTGTAGATTGTGTTGTATTGTGTTCCTGATGCGGCAGGAATTGGGAACACAAACTCCTGATGGGAGGAAACAATTGAAACGCATGGTTGGTTTTTCTGCTCTTAAACCACAACAATCTCCCTTTTGTGTTGATTCATTGTGTTTTTTTAAGAGTCGGAGGACATGGAAATCTTGGCGATTGGTCAGTTATCGCAAGAAAGACGCATCATGAACACGACTGCGTGAAAAAACGTCCTATTAATATTCTGGACCCGTCCTTACTTTCTGGACAGTTCTTGTTATAAAAACTAAAATAATCTTTTGTCTCAGACGAACTACTTGAAGACTCATTGTAGCCACTTGTTACAGAAGCACTTAGATGACACACACCACTGCCAAGGGCGCCACAAATGACCCATTTCTTCAGTATCTTCAAAATGATGGAGGACAGGACTGGGCAGGAAAAGTTCTTTAGGCAGAAATCGACACATCTGTTGGCACAAGTGTTTTTGTGATAAAATCAAAGTGTTATAAAACCCTGTGAGGAGATATAGAACAGTTGAACTTCTTTACCTCACAAAGTCCTGCGCACATTTCTTTCTTAGTGTTATATTAAGAATAGCTTCCACTAATTTACCGTCTGCTGTTGCTCGGCAACACCTGACACAGGTATTTACGGTGCAGCCGGAACACATTGATGTCACGAATCGTTGAGTGTAGAAGAAGAATCTTCGTCAAACATAAATCATGTGTATTATAAGACTGTGTTTGTTTTATATATGTGGGCTTTTTTATCAAGAATATATATGTACATATATATATATATAAATATATATATATATATATATAATTTATTCTATTCAACATGTGTATTTATTATCATAAACAAAATAATAACGAATAACATTTTATAATGAGAACACCATTTAGTTTATTTATAATCATTTTTACTGTCTATGTTTTATGTTGAATACATGTCAATATAATTCAAGAAATACATATCAGTAGATTAAAATGAAATGTTTTTGATTTTCATGAAATATTGTCTAGTTTTTGTAAGAATCCGGTGATACATATCACGATACAGGATACAGGGTCAACCATACGAGCTAGTAATAAGGATGTATTTGTAGTATCGTCGAGTACTTGACTCTGGTGTTGTAGAATTTACAGACCACATGACTCTTGACAAAGTCGGAACTGATTTAATTTGTTTTCAAACCAAAATAAGTCCAAATATCAGCTTTTTAAAGCTGCTTGAGTCACTGTATCCTCTCATCCTCAGTTACCGCTGGGTTCTCGCAGGATTTCATTGTTCCTTTAGCTGTGAAGGAAGTAATTGCTGCTGCCATCCAGCCGTCGTAAGTTTAAAAATGTATTGATATTTCACAATAATAACGAATATCATTTTAATAATAAGAACGCCATTTAGTTTATTTATGACCCGTTTTACTTTCTATATTATGTATTTAACATTTCAATTTAATAAATACATAAATATCAGCTGAAAAATAAAATATATTTGATTCTAAAGAAAATAAATGAATTAGGGATGATGCAATATCTCTGCAAGCAAGACTCAAAACTGCTTCATATCGACTTGTTTTTGTTTGTTTTGCACTCTCGGGTCTGTTAAGTGCAGCTGTTAAGATGATTCGCTGCCTAATGGCGAGTCGATTATTTATCCGTTCATTCGTCCTCTTGATTCCTGCGGCAGGTTAAGACCGTCGGCTCACATCCAGTCCAGCCCAGACCTCCACGGTGGGTTCAAAACATTCAGAACAACCTTGAGTCATGTTGTGAAGCAAACCTACCGCTCGCTATATTAACCCTTTCATGACCCACGCGTGGCATCGTAGCCCTTCATTCGTTCAAGAAAATACAAACACCTCTCTTTTCAAATGCACTCATAGTACCGTTAATACGGTATTCACCTGCACATGAGTCAAGGGTCACACAGGATTCTCTTTTTAGATGGATAGAAAGATACATTTTTTTTAGGTGATGCCTGAATCAATTATCAGAGCTATTTAAATAAAGACGACATATGTGGATGACGGTGGACACTGAGTTCACTGAGAGGGAGTGAGAGCAAGAGAGAGTTGTTGGAGCGAGAAAGTTGTTGGAAAACCTCCGTTTTGTTTGACGTGTTCGACTCAAATCTCTCTCAGGATCGTTCTGGAGACAGGAAGAGGAGAAAGTCATGTGACATAAACAGCTTTTAAGCTACAAATTCATCACTCTGAATACAAAAGTTTATCTTATCTTTATGTACATTTTTCTTTACTTTTTTCCTATTTTTGAAGTGATTTATTGTCCATTCATAAGACGTATTGATCCTCCTTTATATTCTTTACCTTGATTTTTTGTTTTAATTCTCTCAAAACCATCATAAAGAAAAAAGTTGTCAACACGTACAAATTGTTCATCTTCTGACTTTGATGACTCATGTCTGTCTCCATCATCTCAAGTTGAAACACAGATGTAAAAAAACACATTTAAATCTAACTCAGGTTCATCCTAAAAGTCTTAAACAGCCGAGACGGTTTGGAAAAACACTCTGTGTCGTCATCTTCCCCCCGATGTGTTCGAACAGGCGTCTGCGATTACGGCGACATCCTCGCAGCAGCAGTTGGTCTGAGATCACGGGTTATTAAAACGCCGGGTAATTAGCCGACTAGCGGAGCGCTAATAATACACCGACGGGAAGATGGTGTGCGACAGGACGCAGTAATTATGGGAGAAGGAGTCTGAGAGCTCGGGGACGAGCCGGAGCATCTGTCAGGACAGGAGGCGCCGCCGAGGTCGCGGTCGCCCTCGCAGTGTTGACACCGTTCCTGCTGCAGGAGCTTCACGAGGAACCCACTCGAGGAACCCACTCGTCCTCTGATGTCAAGACCAACGTCTGCTGTAGGAAGAGACGTGGGTTCCTCAAGTTTTATTGAAATAACTCATTTGTCCAAAGATTAACTTTTTTTTTTCCTGATAACTGATTTCATTTTGCTTATTTTCTCAACACATATAGTTTTTTTTCTGATGCTTGACATAAGCAGTGGAAAATATTCCGAAATGATATGTTGTTATCAATTTACAGTAAATGTCGTTCTTTTTTACAAGCTTAAACATAAATATTATATTTCTTCTCAAATTTCACATTTAAAAAAATGTAAATGAAACATACGGAAATATTGTGGTGTTTTTGTAAGAATCCGGTGGTACTTATCACCATAGATGGTCAACGATATATAGTGATACTATAGTAACAAGTACAGTATATATGTGTAGTATTGTCGAGTACTTGACTCTGGTGTTGTAGAATTTACAGACCACATGACTCTTGACGAAGTCGTTACTGCTTTCATTTGTTTTCGAACCAAAATATGTCCAAATATCAGCTTTAAAAGCTGCTGGAGTCACTGTATCCTCTCGTCCTCAGTCACCGCCGGGATCTCCTGGGATTTAATTGTTCTTTTAGTTGCAGTGGATGTAATGACTGCTGCTATCTAGTGGTCAACACTCGCGACTCAAAAATAAACACATTTTCAAACAGTTTATTTAAGCACACACAACATTTAAGACGATGAGAAAAGAAAATGATTCTATGATGAGGCTGTATCCTCTCATCCCCTGTAAAAATATAAAATAAAATATTGCGATATTTAGGTTTATTGATATTTTCTTACACCCCTACAGGACAACATTATATTTTAGTTTGACTTATAATATAGTTCCATAGTAAAACTGTTTATTCATTTTGCAAATTAGTTAATTTTTTTTAAACAAAATTTAAATATTTCATTAAAATAGTAGTATTTGCATCATAATTGATTATTATTTAATAATAACTTTAATCAAGACACTTAAATAATAATTGTTAGATCATCATTTCATCAGTTTATGAAGAATATTTATTTATTTTAAAATATAAAAATCTAATCCAACATGTATATAAACAAAAATCTAATCCAAAGGCATGTGTACAAACAAACCTAAGCAACACATGGTAACATCAACTCTTCTGTCCTCAGGGCGGAACCCATTCTCCAGAGGATCAAGGAGGACCGGACCCGGGTGGTGTCGCCCTCCTTTGACAACATCAAGTATGACACCTTCGAGATGGAGGAGTATCCTCTGTCGGCCCAGGGCTTCGACTGGGAGCTGTGGTGTCGATACCTGAACCCCCCGAAGTCCTGGTGGACGCAGAAGAACCACACGGCTCCCATCAGGTGAGGAGAGTCGATCAGACTGATCAGAATATTGATCAGAATATTGATCAGTTGAATGTTGAAACTTTTTGATATATTGTTTTTTTAAGCCTTTATTTTTTCAGCCCTTGTGTTATCTCAGGGTCAAAGTGACCCACAGGCATGAAAACAAATGGTGCTTGTGGTATCCCCTGTATTCTAAATATATATATATAAATAATTGAATATTTTTTAATTCTTAATTCACATAGAATTTGAAAGTAAATGTTCTTTTTAAATTATGATAAAAATATTTCCTATTGTTTTTTTTTTTCAAATTAACAAAATTAAACAAAAAAAAATGCAGATGTAATTTTATTTAACCGAAGTAAATGAAAATAAATATACAAAATTAATAAAAAAAAAGTTTTACTATGGAACTACATTATACGTCAAACTAAAATACACTAATGTTTTCCTGTAGGGTTGTAAAAAATATCAATACATTTAAATATCTCAATATTTGAATGAAATGATTACTGGGGACGAGAGGATACAGTCTAAAATAATTATTTTTTTCATAGTATAATGTTGTGTGTGCACTTACATATTATACATATTATACATATTATATATATATATATATATATATATATATATATATATATATATATATATATATATATATATATATATATATATATATATATATATATATATATATATATATATATATCATTTGTATATTGAAAGGTTTAATTTGTTTTTATTAAATAATATAATTTAAAAATGTATTCACTTTTTTACAAATAGTTTTTTAAATTCTAATTCCAATAATTAAAAAATAAATGTTCTGAATTAAAAAAAAAAAAAATCATAGGTTTTAAAATTGAATAAAAAAATTGTGCTGAAAAAGTGTCACCATGATTGGCTGGAAGTATTTTATTATTACTATTGTAGGTATTATATTATATACTAGTATACCAAAGTTTTGATGTTGAATTTAAAATGTGTTTTTTAAAGATTGGTATTAGAATTTCAAACTCTACTTAAATAAATATTAATTAAGACAATTTTCGACCTTCCAATATACAAAGTACTGCGTTAAATGGCTAAAAAATAAACTACATTCTTAAAACAGAAAAATCCAATTGAAAAGAAAGCCAACATGATAAATTCAATATTCTGAGGACCCTGATATACTAACATCTACATTGAGGTGACAAGAAGAGCGACGTCTCTTCTTCCTTCCAGGAGTCCGGCTCTCATCGGATGCTTCGTGGTGGACCGGGAGTACTTCGGGGAGATGGGTCTGCTGGACGAGGGCATGGAGATATACGGCGGCGAGAACGTGGAGCTGGGGATCCGGGTGAGTCACGTCGCCTCCATGACAGGAGAACACACTCCGGCATACAGATGAACGGCCGCGACCTTTCGGAATCTCTCACATTATTCATGGTCTGGACCGAAGCTGCCGCTCGAGCTGCTGCAGGCGGAAGAAGTCGTGTCATTAAAACTGATCCGTGAGACTCGTCACCGAGATCTTTAATTACGGGGGAACGACTTGAGGGTTCGGATGCAAAGTCAAGGTCATGGAATAACAAGCTTCCTGTCTCTCCTGCGGGACTTCCTGCTCGGGATCTTGGTCAAGTTGACATTTTAGATGAGACTTTACTTCAAACACAGACTCGCATCCCAGTGTGTGTCAGAGGTACACGGTCAGTCTACGGAAGTGTTTCAGTGTCATCGGAATATTGACTGTTGGATTTGACATTTCAAATGTTGAAATTAAGATTATATTTTTTTTTTATTAAAACATAATGGTTTTTGAGAGCTGCTTGAGTACCTATGAATCAGCTCGGTACTCTGTTGGTATGGTCAAGAATTTAAGAACACGGTGACCCAGAAGAAGATGGTAACAAAGTCAAACAAGCCAAGGTAGAATTAAGTACAAATATATTTTAATAAATGCAAGCACAAAAACTTCCACTAGAGGGGGATAAATAACAAGGAGTCCACTTTCTCTGTCCATCATGAAATAATTGTCCATAGAAAAAACAAAAAGGAAGCCGAGGAGGGGAAACAGGAAGCGAGAGCCGCTAGGACACAAAAAGGCAAACATTATAACTAAAGAAAAACTCACCAAAAAATGAGGAACAAAAAGCGCTGACAGAAAAGCAGTCAGGATTCAGGATACAGTCTCTTAACAGCGAATGAACGAAGTTGGCAGGAGTCAGGATACGAGGGTGAAGAGAAGAGTACTGACGCCGACAACAGGTCCACATTCCCTCTTTAAGCTGCGGAGCCTTACAGTATTATTATACCATTTATATATTTAATTAAATATTCTACAAATTAAAAAATGTTGAATTTAGAAAACATGTTTTTTAAAGATTGAAATAAGAATATCAAACCCTAAGTAAAAGAAATATTAACTTTGAATTTTGACCTTTCAATATGCAAATGATGACACTGATATACTAACAAATACATACATATTTTTTATATTGGATTTAAAAGACTGCAAATTATAAATATTGACTTTATAAAATATATGTTATTTATAATGTATTTTTTTAATCATTAAAATTAGAATATCAAACTATTTGTAAAAATAAATTCATTTGAATGAATTAATATATTCAACCTTTTATTATATATATATATATTTGAATTCAATTGTTTAATATTAACAAATACATATTTTAATAAAGAATGTATTGAATCAATTTTTTCAAAACAATTTAAATTCTTAAAAAAGAAAATCCAACAAAATTGAATTTAATTCAGAGGTTCAATATTCTTTTGGAACTTCCATAGGTTTCACTGATTAATACTGTTTTATTCCAAACTTTAGTAAAATATTATTATTGAGGAAGATATAAACTGTTGCCTCCATGTGTCAGAACCGGTGCCGTGATGGTACCAAGTGCTCGTACTTCAGCATCTGGATGAATCTCTGAAGCTGGAAAATTCTGTTTTTTCCCGTCTCTATCTGGTCCGGGTTCTTATCTCTGAGGGTTTGTTCTGCCAGAGCTTCTCTGTGGCACCTCCAGTTCTGAAGCTTAACTTCAGAATCCACTCTTATTTCTCCAAACGTTTGTTCAGCCGCCCGGGCCGCAAGCCAGCCGGCCGGAGCGTCACATGTTTTTGTGCGGAACTTATTTTAGGCGGAGATGAAGCGAAAGAGACTTTCTCTGGAATGAAGTGAAGATTTTTCTGTCTTTTAGCAAAACGAGTCGCTGCTCGTTCTTCTCCGCAGCACAAGTAAATTGATTTGAACGCATCAGCTCAACATCTGCGTCCTTGTTAGCTTGTTCCGCTTCCTCCTCTCAAGTTTAAAGCCTTTTCAATTCAATATAAAATATTGGTATAATAAGTGTCATGATTTCTTACACTCCCATGATTGGCTGAAAGTTGGATCAAGTTTATATTGAATCTAAAATATTTTTTTTTTTTAAAAATATATTTTAGAAATTTCATTTTTGAATGATTGGAATTATAATTTTAAACTCTAAATTCTTTTAAAAAAAATGATTCATTGAGTTTCTTTTTTTTTTTCATTAAAAATTCAAATTAACCTATTTCGTTTAACTGAGAAAAATCTCTTAATTTAGGAAACTGGTGACACAACACGATCTGGAGTTTATAATCCATGCGTTTGTGTCTTCTCGTTTAGACTATTGTAACAGTTTATTTTAGTGTCTAAACAAGGATCTGTCTCGCCTGCAGTTTATACAAAACTCTGCAGCGAGAAATTCTGAGCTGCTCTAGTAGAAGAACTCACATTTCCCCGATCCTTGAAACTATTCACTGGCTGCCAGTTTCTTTCAGGATTTCAATTTCTTTAATCCTGGTTCTTACTTTCAGATCTATTCATGGTCAGACCTTCCCTCAGTGATTCCGTTGTTTTCAAAGAAATGTTTGCGATGTGTGGCAGGTGTGGCAGTGTGGCGGCAGCGTGGAGGTCCTGCCTTGCTCCAGGGTCGCTCACATCGAGCGAGCCCACAAACCATACACCAGCAACCTCACGGCTCACGTCAGACGGAACGCTCTGAGGGCGGCCGAGGTCTGGATGGACCAGTACAAGAGTCACGTGTACATGGCCTGGAACGTTCCACTACAGGTACTAAAGTCTTTATTTAACACCTGACAGTTATTACCATGTAATTATTGTTTTTATCCAGAATGATCCTCTTTTTTATTTATAATTGATTATAAGTACTTTTTAAATTTAACACATATTTTTCTGATCATTTTTATCGTAATTTTTACCAAACCAATTTGTTTTATTGCCCACATAACTAATATCAGGATTTAGGATTTAGTAAACACTGGACCTTTTTGCCTCTACCTAACTTATTCATTTTATTGTTTCTTTTATAATAGACTTTTTTTTTTTTGTTAAATAAACATTTTTTATTTTTAAAAAATTCTTAAAATTCGAAACCTGAAGCATTAGGATGTTGTATATATATATATATATTTTAAGCTTTTTTATTTTTATTTAAATGTCATATATTTAGTTAAGAAGAATAAAGAAATGAATTATTATTTATTAAAACCTTTTACATGGAAATTCTTCACAATAGACTACACAAACATTACTTTTTCAACCAGAATTCCTGTTTAATTCACAGTTTCTAATATTTTCATTTTGATTATTCTTAATTATTTTAGTAACTAATGTTTAAATTAATAATATTTAGCCTCTACTGTCCTTTAAATAATTATTTTAGTTAATGCCAATAGATTACATTTATTTCTAAAGACATTATATTTAAAAAATACATAGTTTCTTACAGAAAACCTTTAATATTTTGTCAAAATATATTCAGACAATGTTTAAGCACAAAAGTACAGGTTAAAACATAAGAAATGTTTGGAGAAAAAACGTTTTTTTTAAACCCAGTTTCAACCACAGCGTGTGTTTCCTAGTTGATGTGTGTGTGCCGAGTGCCCGCGGCTGTAATCTGACACCAGTGACGCGTGAGAGAAACAGAGAAACATTTCGCCTCCTGTTGTTTCTTCCCCCAGAACTCAGGGATCGACATCGGGGACTTGAGCGAGAGGAAAGCCCTGCGGTCCAGACTCGGCTGCCGACCGTTCAGCTGGTACCTGTCCACCATCTACCCCGAGCTGCGTTACTACGGCGACATCGTGGCTTACGGAGTGGTGAGTTCAATCGTTGTCATCGATGAGCAGCGGCGGGTTGTCTCTCCGGGTCACGTGTCAGAGCTGCATCGCTGCTCGGGTGACCTTAAGGTTTCCAGGAACCTGGTCTCTCATGAGCCTGAACCTTGTGAACCTTCTGAACACTTTCACCTCCTGACAGTCCTGATAAGCACAATTCTGCACTTTATCTCACCGCCTATAAAAAATTAAAAACTAGATTGAAGTATTTTTGTGACCAACCAGATGTTTTATAGTATTTAACATATTCAAGATTCAAAGAGTTTATTGTCATAGGTACTACGTACCATGAAATTCTTTAAGTGTTTTATAGGTTTTCAGGGTAAAACTGTTGCAGTGCATGATGGCCGTTAACTGGGAGTACGGAAGTATATCAGAAAATTGAATGGTTAAATAAAAAATCAAATGTTGAAACATTTTATTTTTTCGATTCAAACTCATTTAATTAAATAGTTTAAATGTTGAATTTTTTTTTATATAATCAAATTCAATAATGTTTATATTCAAATGTTAATTTAGATTATTTTTTTGATATTTATAAATTCTAATCTAAAATTAAATAAAAAAATAAATGTGATTCTGTTTAAATTGTTGCCTTTAAAATACAATATTATATTGTTGGCACTATTATCACATAATTCTAACATGCAATTATATTAATAAAACAAATTCAACCTTTAAATATATATATTTAAAAAAAAAAAAAGCCTTAAAGATAACAAAACCTTTAATATAGGAATTATTGAATTTATTTATTTTTAAAAACAATGCTTAATACAACAACAGTGACCTTTCAATAAAGACGTTAAATATATATTGAATATTCTGATGCCACTAATATACTTCCATATGGGAGAGATTTGTAATTTGTAGACTTAGTGTCTATATCACACTTCTAAACGTAAACTCAAAACACACCACGAAGCAGGTTGAGAAAATACTCAGGAAGACTTCAAAACAAAGAGGCAAAAAGTTCATCCAGGATAGAACAACAGAGGAACGTCCTTAACAAGGAAGTTTACAATCCGTCACCTGTTGCGGCACAGCAACAGGCGCAGTGGTGCTGGCTGTACAAACAGGATGTGTGAAAGTAAAAACATGGTCCTTCAGGTGAAACTGCCTTTAAATCACTGACTCCTCGGGTAATAGCACCGCAGTGGTTCAGATGTGACGGCGACCAGAGTTTATGTGCAACAGTAATTCAAAACAAACACACGGGGGAGCCTTACCCTCAGAATCCCGAGTGTGAAACCCCCACGACGAGGAGGCTATTATCGTCTCGATGACGCACGAGTCGACTTCTTTCATCGTCGGGAAGTTTCCATCGAGCAGAAAATCTGGTGTTCACCGGTTATCAGCGGCTTCCCGCCCTCCGGCGTCTCTTGGTGAGCTGGTATTGATCTGCGTTGCTTCCGCTCCTCCTCGACGCCCGCGGGACTCGCCGCCATTGTGCGACACTTCAGTCACGCCGCGAGTGTGTGTTGATGACACAGTCGGCGTGTGTGGGCGCCTTGAGTGTCAGACTTGAAAGCGTCTGAAGTGGAAGTGAAGTTCATCAACGTGAATAAACAAGGTCTCCCGGGGGAGCCCGGCGCGCTGAACATCCAGCTCTTATTAGACGTGAAGTCGGAGAGAAGAACTTCCACCTGTGTGATTGGCGTTCTGCAGGTGCCTCAGAACTTATGTTTCTGCTGCTTCACCAGATGACACCACTTTCACATTAAGTCGAGCAGGAACTGGATTACACCGGAGCAAACTGAATAAACGAGTCAGTATTCTGAAACTTCACAAAGACTAAAGTAACATCTTCAAAGACTGTTGTAGTCCTCGAGACCAGTCCGTGTACACTCTTGGTCTCTTATTGATCATAGCGGCCTGTGGTCTTGGTCTGTGTCTCAGTTTTTTTTACTCTGTCTGTGGTCTTGTTCTTTAGTTCCTGTCTTGGGGTCTCGGTCTTGAAATTCTGTCTTTTTGTTGGTCTGTAGTCTTGGTCAGTGGTCTTGGCCTATGGTCTCTGTCTGTAGTCTGTAGTCTTTTTCTTTGGTCTTGGTCTTTGGTTTGTAGTCTTGGTCTGTGGTCTCTGTCTGTAGTCTTGGTCTTAGGTCTCTGTCTGTGGTCTTGGTTTGTAGTCTTGGTCTCTCGTCTTCGTCTTCGTCTTTGTCTCTTTGTCGGTGCTCTCTGTCTGTAGTCTCTGTCTGTAGTCCCTGCCTGAAGTCTTGGTCTGTAGTCTATGTCTGTAATCCCTGGCTGAAATATTGGTATGTAGTCTTGGTGTCTGGTCTCTGTCCGTAGTCTTGGTCTCTGGTCTCTGTCTGTAGTCTTGGTTTTAGGTCTCTGTCTGTGGTCTTGGTTTGTTGCCTTGGTCTGTGGTCTCTGTTTGTAGTCTTGGTTTTAGTCTGTGGTCTTGGTTTGTTGCCTTGGTCTCTGGTCTCTGTCTGAAGTCTTGGTCTGTAGTCTAGGTCTGTGGTCTCTGTCTGTGATCCCACTATCCCAAAGCATCTGTTCATTTTGTCACTTCCTGGTCTGAAGACAAACGTGACTTTCTGATTGGCTGAAACTACTTAGACTAAAAGGATTCACTTGTATCTGTTCAATGCAATTCAAACCTTCAGGTCACTAACAGAATCACCAAATCAAGAGCTGATCACATTTCAAAAGGGAAACAGTCTCAAGTTTAAGAAGGTAACAGTACACAGGTACAGGGGCGACATAGCTCAGATGGTAGAGTGGTTGCCTGCAGTCCAAAAGGTTGCAGGTTCAATCCCAGCTCCAGACAAGCTTGTGTCGTTGTGTCCCTGAGCAAGACACTTCACCCTGATTGCTCCTGATGGTGAACTTGGCGCAAGTGTGCATGCCTACTCACATCAGTATGTGTGAATAGTTGAATTTCCCCTCGCGGGACTAATAAGGGATTCTAAAAAAAAAAAAAAAAAAAAAAAAAAAGTAACACAGGAATCAATTCAGCCAATCAGTGGCTTCGTAAAGTGTACGAAACATAACCATTGCAATTTTTTTTATATAAATAAATGTCAAAACCAAAAGTTGAAGTAGAACTCAACAGTACACAATGTTTATTGGGCAGTGAAACAGTGGAATTGTTTCAATGGAATTTTAAATCGTCAACTCGGGGGTGGGGGTCACATGAAGGTCACAGTTTTCTCGAGAGTTTCATCAGTTCCTCTCCTGACGTTCCAGCTGAAGAACAGCCTGAGGGACGACCTCTGCCTGGACCAGGGCCAGAACTCGGACAACATTCCCATCATGTACCGGTGTCACGGCATGACTCCGCAGGTCAGTGCCGCTCCTCGTGTTGTGTAGTAACAGTTGTGTAGCGTTCACCGCTCACACATCCATCTCACCTGCTGCTCAGAGGACGTTTGACAGGAAGTTCTCGCTTGAATAAAACCTCAGACTGAATACGTCTTAGGACCTTTCACCATTTCTTCAACCGTCTTTCAGCTCGAAACGTTGAGCAAGAGTTTGTGTGTGTGCATGTGTAGGTGTGTGTGTGTTTCAGGTCAATAAGAAGAAAATCATTTAAAGCCTTTTATCATTCACTTCAAAAATACACAATACTGTATTGATATTCAAAAGCGCTCTTTTTTTTTTGCCTCTAAAATCATTTTCTTTTTTCATAATCTACAATGTTTTGTGTACTTAAAATCTTCTTTGATGAAAAGATGTTAATTTTTATGTTGCAATTTAACTTCCAACCACTAGATAGCAGCAGCCATTACATTCATTGCAGCTAAAGAGAGAATGAAGTTCTGTGAGATCCCAGCAATGACTGAGGACGAGAGGATACAGTAACAATTATTTACAATTAACATGTAAATATTCGCAGTTTGTTAATTTTTGTGTGTAATTAAACTCCAGGCTGCTAGATGGCAGCAGTTATTTCGTCCTCAGTTGCAAACGGTAACAAGGACATCCAATGAGGTCCTTGAGAAGACTGAGGACGAGAGGATACAGTGACTCCAGCAGCTTTTAAAGCTGATGTTTGGACATATTTTGGTTTGAAAACAAATTAAATCAGTTACGACTTCGTCAAAAGTCATGTGGTCTGTAAATACTACAACAGCAGAGTCAAGTACTGGACAATACTACAAATATATACTTGTTACTACAGTAACACTATATATCGTATCGTTGACCCTATATCGTGACATGTATCATATCAACTGATTCTTGAAAATACAGAGCCTTTGTTTTGGGGTTTTTATCACCTAAACATATATGAAAACCAAACAATCAACTTTCATCAACAAAACAGTGTTTTTTATCTCAACTCAAACTCACTAAATGAAACTCTCTTGAGCTTCTATAAAGATCTGGATCAAAAATGCAGTCTGGATGTGGAACATTAAACACGTCAAACCTGAGATGAATAGAAGTGGAGTTCAGCCTGGCTCCGGTTCCGCCTCACTGTCTTTCTGGATCATGACCCAGACTGAGGGTAACAACAGCTGCTGGAACACTTGACTAGATCCACGACAAACATCGTGGAACGTGTCGTGTTGCTGCTCGAGAATCGAACCTGAAGGTCGTAAACACTGCTTCACGATCCGTCTCTCTCCGTGGGAGACACTGGAGAGGAGGCGAGACACTCGAGGTAACCCGGAGAGAGACATCACAGCTCGTTGGCAACTCTCCACAGAAGCACTTCTCTCGCCTCATGTTCCATTAAGACGCCGTCACTATCACCGCAAACCTACAGCATCGGCTGAAACGCTCGCTGTGATGGGAGGATGATCCTTCTTCAACTTCCTTATGTGAACCTGCAACTCCCATGAGGAAGAAGAGCTGGGCCAAAAGACAAAGCTCTGCATTTACAAGATGATCAAACATTTTGTAGTTAAAAGCAAATTCAATAAGTAAGTAAGTAAGTAATTTTTATATGTATAGCGCTTTTCCAGACCAGGGTCACAAAGCGCTTAAACAATCAAAACAGGATTCAATAAAGTATATACTTTAAAGGTCAAGATAAAACTGGAAGTTCCACCAGGCAGATGGTCATAATGTTATGGCCTTTGATCCATGATCAAGAACAAGAAAACTATGATTTTGATTAGATTTTTCTATTTTATAATTATTAAGCTTTTTTATTGTTTAGCCACATTGCGATTTATTATAACGTTAGCACCATCTAGTGTTAAATAAATCTAGTTGATGAAAGCACAAGTGTTGGCTTTATGGATATTTTGGTTTATGGTTAAATGTATTTTTTAAAATACAAAAAATAGTTTTTAGACATTATAATGGAGTAACCATGACGACTCTAGTCAAGGTCATAAAGCTTCACCTGTCACTCATGACCTTGACTTGGGTGGCAGGTGAAGCTTCATGACCTTGACTAGAGCGACAGGTAAAGCTTTGTGACCTTGACTGGAGCGACATGTGAATCTTCGTGACCTCGACTTGAGCGACAGGTGAAGCTTCGTGACCTTGACTTGAGCGGCAGGTGAAGCTTCGTGACCTTGACTTGAGCGGCAGGTGAAGCTTCGTGACCTCGACTTGAGCGACAGGTGAAGCTTCATGACCTCGACTTGAGCGACAGGTGAAGCTTTGTGACCTTGACTTGAGCGACAGGTGAAGCTTCATGACCTCGACTTGAGCGACAGGTGAAGCTTCGTGACCTCAACTTGAGCGGCAGGTGAAGCTTCATGACCTCGACTTGAGCGACAGGTGAAGCTTCATGACCTTGACTTGAGCGGCAGGTGAAGCTTCTTGACCTTGACTTGAGCGACAGGTGAAGCTTCGTGACCTCGACTTGAGCAACATGTGAAGCTTCGTGACCTCGACTTGAGCGACAGGTGAAGCTTCGTGACCTCAACTTGAGCGGCAGGTGAAGCTTCGTGACCTTGACTTGAGCAACAGGTGAATATTCGTGACCTTGACTTGAGCAACAGGTGAAGCTTCGTGACCTTGACTTGAGCGACAGGTGAAGCTTCATGACCTTGACTTGAGCGACAGGTGAATATTCGTGACCTTGACTTGAGCGACAGGTGAAGCTTCATGACCTTGACTTGAGCAACAGGTGAATCTTCGTGACCTTGACTTGAGTGACAGGTGAAGCTTCGTGACCTTGACTTGAGCAACAGGTGAATATTCGTGACCTTGACTTGAGCAACAGGTGAAGCTTCGTGACCTTGACTTGAGCGACAGGTGAAGCTTCATGACCTTGACTTGAGCGACAGGTGAATATTCGTGACCTTGACTTGAGCGACAGGTGAAGCTTCATGACCTTGACTTGAGCAACAGGTGAATATTTGTGACCTTGACTTGAGCGACAGGTGAAGTTTCATGACCTTGACTTGAGCGACAGGTGAATATTCGTGACCTTGACTTGAGCGACAGGTGAAGCTTCATGACCTTGACTTGAGCAACAGGTGAATATTTGTGACCTTGACTTGAGCGACAGGTGAAGCTTTGTGACCTTGACTTGAGCGACAGGTGAAGCTTCATGACCTTGACTTGAGCGACAGGTGAATATTCATGACCTTGACTTGAGCGACAGGTGAAGCTTCGTGACCTTGACTTGAGCGACAGGTGAAGCTTCGTGACCTTGACTTGAGCATGCATGTACCTTTTGGTTCTTCTGATGCTAAAATCAGATATAAAAGTATTTTTCTACATCTGCAGATTGTTTTAATGTATTGAACAGTGAATGTTCTTTGACTATATTTTCTCAACCTTTATCTTCTCTGTCGTCTGGAAACATCAAGATCCGAGAGAATATTCTGTTTGAGACGTGAAGTTGTCTGTTTGTTCTTCTTCCTCCTGAAGGACTTTCAGCTCTCATTCAAAGTGTCCCAGTTAGAGACGCACAACTGCAGTTAGAGACGCACAACTGCGACTCACACAAGTGCTGTTTAGGAAGTTCAGTGTGTGAATGAAATTATCATTATTCTGTGTCTCGCTCTCAGCAGACGATCGTGAAGAATTCTGGGAAATCTAGGAAAGATTCAGTGGTTTCTGCAGAAACTTCACTGGAACAAAACACATGAATCTTGTGTGTGTGTGTTGTTTATCGATGTTGGAGCGCATGTGTGTGTGCCACTCTGTTTGTGTATTTATGTCGACTATGTTATTTTGTGTGTGTGAGTGCTGTTCTGTTTGTGTGTGTGTCCCATTCTGTTGTGTGTGTGCTGTTTTAAAGTGTACGACCATGTTTGTGGTTTTGTGCGCGACTCTGTTTGTTTGTGTGTGTGTGTGTGACCGTGTTTTTGTGTATGCGCCTCTGTGTGTGTTGGACTCTGTTTTTGTGTATATGTGTGTGACAGTGTTTTTGTGTATGTGACTTTGTTTGTGTGTGTTTGACTCTGTTTTTGTGTATGCAACCCTGTTTGTATGTGTGTGTGACCGTGTTTTTGTGTATGCAACTCTGTTTGTATGTGTGTGTGACCGTGTTTTTGTGTATGCAACTCTGTTTGTATGTGTGTGTGACCGTGTTTTTGTGTATGCAACTCTGTTTGTATGTGTGTGTGACCGTGTTTTTGTGTATGCAACTCTGTTTGTATGTGTGTGTGACCGTGTTTTTGTGTATGCAACTCTGTTTGTATGTGTGTGTGACTGTGTTTTTGTGAATGCGCCTCTGTGTGTGTGTTTGACTCTGTTTTTGTGTATGCAACTCTGTTTGTATGTGTGTGTGACCGTGTTTTTGTGTATGCAACTCTGTTTG
>NC_141825.1:4877500-4900000 GCF_982586985.1 Callionymus lyra | reverse complement strand
GGAGGTGGGTGGGATGGCAACGGTGGGTTTGGTGGAGATGTAGACCTGTGTGTCGTCAGCGTAACAGTGGAAGTGGACCCCATGGTGACGGAGGAGTGTGCCCAGGAGGAGGAGGTAGATGGTGAACAGGAGTGGACCCAAGACTGACCCCTGGGGGACACCCAGTGAAACACCCGAACACCCAGACTTGTGGTGGCTTAGTTGAACAAATTGTTGACGGTCGGTGAGGTAGGAAGTGAACCAGGAGAGTGCAGCACCAGTGATCCCAATGCCAGCCAGGCGGTCCAGGAGCAGACGGTGGGAGATGGTGTCGAATGCTGCGCTGAGGTCGAGGAGGATGAGAATGGTGAGCAATCCGGAGTCAGCTGCACGGAGGAGGTCGTTGGTGATTTTGACTAGGGCTGTTTCAGTGCTGTGTTTAGGACGGAAGCCGGATTGGAAGGGTTCGTGGAGATTGTTTGTGTCAAGGTGGGACTGTAATTGTGCGGGAACCACCCTTTCAAGGGTTTTGGAAATGAAGGGGAGGTTGGAGATGGGCCGGTAGTGGTTGAGGTCAGCAGGATCAGCACTGGGTTTTTTCAGGATTGGTGTGATGGCAGCCATTTTTAGAGAGGGGGGTACGGTACCTGTAGTGAGGGAGGAGTTAATTATGTTGGTGATCATGGGGGAAATGGATGGCAGACATGCTTTGACAAGGGAGGTGGGAAGAGGGTCGAGCTGACAGGTGGTGGTTTTGGCCTTGCGGATGAGTTCTGAGACGGTCAGTTCTGTTACTGGGGTGAAGTCAGAGAGGGAGCTGATGGGAGGTTGGCCAGTGATCATCCAGGGTGGGTCGTCAGAGGGAGTGCGAGATGTGGCCAGTTGTTGGTGAATGGTGTTGATCTTGGAGCTGAAGAAGTCCAGGAAGGCAGTGCACTGATTGGCGGAAATGTCTGGAGGGAGGGTTTTAGGAGGCTGAAGTAAGTGGCTGATTGTTGAGAAAAGGACTCTGCTGTTACCTGTACCGGTGTTGATGAGGTTGGAGTAGTATGAGGATTTGGCAGTGGTGAGGGCGTTCTTGTAGTGATGGAGGTGGTCCGAGTACATCTGGCGGTGTACAGTGAGTCCAGTCTTTTTGTAGAGTCGCTCCAGTCGACGGCCAGTGGCTTTGAGCTGGCGGAGCTCAGGGGTGAACCAGGGAGCAGTGTGGGTGAATGAGACTGAGCGGGTTTTCAGGGGGGCCAGGGTGGTGAGGGAGGAGGAGAGGCAGTTGTTGTAGTGAGTCACCAGGTCAGTCAGGGAGGATTCTGAGGGGGGGCTGGGGTAGGAGCTGATCAGGGAGGAGAGATCTGTGGTGTTGATATGTTTGATGTTCCTGAAGGAGATGGTCCGTTGTTCCTTGGCTTTGTGTAGTTGGGTGTAAATGTCAAAAAGTACGGCTTTGTGGTTGGAAATGGGGAAATCAATGACATCAAGGTTAGTGGGAGTGATGTCAGTGCAGCAGATTAAGTCCAGTATGTGACCTTTGTTATGGGTTGGGAGGTTGACATGTTGTGTGATGCCAAGACAGTCCAGGAGTGATGTGAAGTCGTTAGCAAACGTACAGGATGGGTTGTCAATGTGGATGTTGAAGTCACCAAGGAGGATATAAATATATATAACAGTGAGTGTGTGTATATATGTGTGAGTGTGTGTATATACAGTACGTGTGGTTGTGTGTGTATGTGTCTGCGTGTGAATGTGTGTGAGTGTATGTAAGTAAGTAAGTAAGTAATATTTATTTATATAGCGCTTTTCGAGACCAGGGTCACAAAGCGCTTTAACAATCAAAACAATACTCAAAACAGTACATACTTCAAAGATCAAGACAACACCGAGAACAACACAGGAGTTCGAGAAATTCAAGGAAAAGCCTGAACAAATAGAAACGTCTTAAGATGTTTCTTAAAGGAGTCAGTAGACTCCATCAAGCGCAAAGAGAGAGGAAGATTGTTCCAAAGCTTAGGAGCAACAGCCTGAAAAGATTTCTCTCCTCTGGTCCTGAGCCGTGTGCGTGGAACCATAAGTAGATTCTGATCCACAGACCTCAGAGACCGAGCTGGGGTGTAAGGCTGGATCAGATCAGTGATGTAAGGAGGAGCCTGACCATGAATAGCTCTGAAAGTAAGAACCAGAATTTTAAAGTTGATCCTGAAAGAAACTGGAAGCCAGTGAAGAGTTTTAAGGATCGGAGAAATGTGAGTTCTCCTACTTGAGCGGGTCAGAATTCTCGCTGCAGAGTTCTGAATCAACTGCAGACGAGACAGCTCCTTCTTGTTAAGACATGAAAACAAACTGTTACAATAGTCCAGACGAGAAGAAACAAACGCATGGATTACAAGCTCCAGATCATGTTGTGACAACATTTTCCTAAGTTTAGAGATTTTTCTCAGTTGAAGGAAACAGTTTCTGGTCAGTTTTCTGCAGTGTTGAACAAGAGACATGTCTTTATCAAATACAACACCCAGGTTTCTCAGGCTCAGTTTGACAGACTGACCTAAGTCACCCAAGTACTGACTCAACCCTGGAATCTTATCATCAGGAGCAATCACCAGAGTTTCAGTTTTGTCCACATTAAGCTGTAAAGTGTTTTCACTCAGCCATTGTTTGATTTCTAGCAAACAATTGACTAAGCTGTTCAGCCTTTGGGGCTCAGTTGGGTCAAAAGAGCAGTAGAGCTGGATGTCATCAGCAAAAATGTGATAAGAAACATCTGGAAATCTCTGAATGATTTTACCAAGGGGAATCAAGTACAGCAAAAACAATAAAGGACCCAGAACAGAACCTTGTGTGTATAGACATATATGCGTGAATGTGTGTATATATATATGTATGTGTGTGTCTGTGCGGGTGAATGTGTGTGATATGTATATGTATATATACATATATGAGTGAGTGTATGTGTGTATATGTATGCGTGTGTATATATGTGTATGTGTGTGTGTGCGTGGATGTGCATGTGTGTGTGTTTGTGAGAGTGTTTGTCTGTGTTTGTGTGTTAATGTGTGCGTGTTTGAGAGTGTGTATGTGAGAGTGTGTGTGTGTGTGTGTGGGTGTGTGTGTGTGTGTGTGTGTGTGTGTGTGTGTGTGTGTGGGGGGGTGTGTGTGTGTGTGTGTGTGTGTGTGTGTGTGTCCTACAAGAGAAGCTTAACCTTCTACAATCATCACCAAAAACCGAAAACTTTATATTTTTCTTTGTGAGTTGAAAGTTTTCTGGACACGAAGATATTTTCCGCAGGTTGGATTTCTCACTCTGATCCAACAACCTCACTTTAATCCTGCAGCTGCCACAGATGATAAAAGTGCAGCTTTAGGTTCCAACACTGAAGTGTATTTTTCTCTTCTTTTGTCTAGTGACAAGAACGACACATGCACACACACACACGCACGCACGCACACACACACACACACACGCACGCACGCACACGCACACGCACACGCACGCACGCACACGCACGCACACACACGCACACGCACACGCACACGCACACGCACACACACACCAAAGTTCAGATGTTCTACATCATAGTGTGACCAGCTTTCCTATTGGTCCATCCTGGAGTTCTGAAACGATCCAGAACAAATCATTTGAATTAAGAAAAACAAAATCTAATCAACTTTATCATATTCATGCAATAATAAGGTAAGGTAAGGTAAGGTAAAACTTTATTGATCCCTCAGGAGGTCTCCTTCGGGAAATTGTTTTTTCCAGTAGCCAATACATACAGCAATTTTTTATAAAAAATAAATCAAAATAAAATAAGAACAAGAGAAATAAAGATAAAGAACACAATTACACAATCTAAGTCTAAGGATAAAGACAAACAACATAGATCAAAGAAAAACAACAAAGACAAAGGATACAAAGACTTACATAGAACAGAACATCCAGATACTCTCACTCCACTCCTGCCCCCGAACTTAGAATTGTACAATTTTTTTTTTTTTTTTTTTTTGACAAATTCATTATAATCAAAAACGATTTTTTTTCTTTGTCTGTAAATGATTCTTGTCTGTTTTTATGTTGCAACAAAACATTTGAAAGTTACTTTTTTATTTTTTATTTTTCTAAATGAAATCATGCCATGGTTAAGTACTTTTAGACAAAGTTCACAATATTTTTTTCTAAATGCACTTTCTTTAAAAATATCAAAAATATCAAATATCAATATAAGGTTGTTTTTTATATATATATATAATATATATAATAATAATATTATTCATGCTGGTAAAACCTTTTATTTTTCCATCCGACGTCTTTCCGACAACATTCCGATCCGCCTGTTATTTTCCTGAAGTTCACGTGTGGTCAATCTTCTGCGGCACTAGACCGGATCCCTGCAGAACTCCGAGTCTCAGCGCTGCCTGGAGCTGGTGGAGGACAAGGAGTCGGACCTGCGGGTCCAGCTGGTGATCCAGGACTGCAGCTCCCAAACATGGACCATCAGCAACATCCTCACCGTCCTGCCTCAGTGACGGAGGCCCCGGAACCATCCGGACGACCAAAGGAAGCGGAAAACTTTCAAAATATCTCGGTTGTTTTTTCTTTTAGCGTCATTTTGTTGAAATTATATCGAAACTGTTTCATTTTTGAATGTTTTATTTATGTATTTATTTATTTATTTATCGTCTTCTCTCTGTCAGTCTGTGTTTATCGATGGTTATTGATTATTGACAATCAATCACATCAGGTCTCGGCTACTGTGTAGCAAGTGTTGTTGAGATCACAGGACATAGGGGGCGCTAAACTATTCGAACCTGCTGTTTATAATAAATCAACGACTGGTATTAATAAAAACATGCAAAAAAACCTCAGTTCGTCTTTTTTATTTTGAGGCAGAGAGTAGGGGGTCGTAATGTTACGGCCCAGAGTTTCCATGGAAACGCTGAACTGAGATCGTCTTAGTGATCGATGATTGACAGATTAATAAAGATACTTCAAAATAAAAGTAATATCATCAGAACTCTGATAGTATTCTAATCTTTTTATCGACATGTTAAGTATTCAATTATAAATACTACGAATAATTTTTCAAGTTTAGCGTTAGCTGCGTTCTTTCATCGATGCTAGTTCGCTAACACGGCTAATGAACATGCGGTGGAAAAAAATATACAAAAAAAAACATTTTTTATTCGTTTTAATAAATTGTTGTAGTTAAAAAAAATGTATTTGAACTCATGTGATTTATTTAATTGGTGTCAACTTTAGCTGCCTACGCTAACATGCTAGCTAAGCTAACTAGCAACCGAAAAGTACAAAATTAGATTAATAAAAGTTGATCAATCACATTTAATTAAAGATGACTTGAGATGATCTTAAATATTTCGGGTTTGGAAGAACACGATTTAAAAAAAATAATTAAAAAGAAACAAGAACGTTATGCTAATGCTAACCTATGCTAATACCTTCGTCCAAGTCGTGACATCGCAGCACAACTCTGCGTCTTTTCGCTTCTCTTTCTCCACGTGTCGTGACCGGAGCAGCATCTGAACACGTCAAGAGTGATGAATGTGTGTTTTCTCAGCCAGTTTTTCTCGTTTATAACGGCGGCTCAGACGCCGGCGGCTCCGTCGTTCGTCCGTGATCGATGGCGGCGACGACATGTTTTTATAAAAGTCTCGCTGAAGATATTGAAACTGAAAAAAAAAAGAAAAGATTTGTACTGTTTTATTTCAGTTTTGTTGAGCTTAGCTTTTGGGTATTTTCACCATATGAAAATCAGGATTTCTGCATTAAAAATATGAATACATCTCTATAAAAACACTTTTATGATGATTTAAAAAAAACTACTTTTTCAAAAAAACACTCGCTTGCACAAGAAAATCAAAAGAGCGAACTGTGTATAATAATTAATAAATTAATAATTAAGACTAATCACTTTGAATAAATTATTAAATTTGGTTTAAATATTTAAAAGTTATACTAAGAGGAAATTATATATATATTTGAATCCTGAGACGTTCAATTCTCGGTTTTGCCGTGAAATGCTGCCACCTACTGACCGGAAATATAATCTCAATATTTCCACTAGTTCGAATCTGAAGTTTCCATTTGTTAATTTTAACTTTGGAAAAATGAAAAATATTGTTATACATTAGAATGTAAACGTATTTATTTTAATTTGAGAAATCAATCAAATTAACTATTTTTAGATCAAGAATGTATTGGATTGTTATTTTTATTATTTTTATTACATTTTTATCTTTGGCATATTTGCTATTTTTTATTAGCGCCTTTCCTACTTGTTAAATCTTTGAATATTTCTGGATATAAACTACTTCATAATGGCAATTATTCCATAAAAAGCTCATTGATTTTCTTTCTAGAACTAAAAATAATACTTGATTTATTTATTGCAGTTTTTTGATCGTTTTTAAGCCTTTTAATTCCTAAAATGAATAGAATAATGAGTAAACGTTTTGCATTGAAAAAGCCACCGTGAGCCAAAACAATATGACTATAGTATTTTAATTATTCTTTTCAGAGATAAAAAATAATATAATTTGATTCAAAGACTCTATATTGTTTGAAGCTTTAATTACAAGTAATACTTGATATAAAAGCTTGATGTAAAAGCTGAATGAGGATGAAGGATAAATCCAGAAGAATAATAGGGTTGATGGTTGTATCGCAATTCAATTAGAATATGTGTGTACAAGGATAATAATGGTAATAATAATGATAATAATAAATGTGTATAATTGTTATTTATTCATATGGTGTTAAATTGTGTAATATAGATAATAAAGAGAGGGATATTTTACGTATTGCTATGCGTACTTATTATTTATTTTTATGTATATTTGTATAGAAATATGTACCAATTTTTCACGAACTAAATCATTATTAAAAAGGAAAATTAAAAAAAATATCAAAATACAATATTTTTTACTTCTTCCTACTCATTTTTCAAACATCAATGTTTTCTCTTTTTTTTATTTGGCTTTATTTTTTCATTCATTTAGTTTTTATTTTTACATGTTCTAAAATAAAAATAACTTAAAAAAAAAGTCGAGTTTTGATGCTCGGATGAAACGCTAGAGGACGCTGTTAACCCGGAAATGGAATTCCGCACTGGCTTCCGTATCCGGGTCATCTGCCTCTAATGTCATGTTGCGCAGTGTTTGTAGCGGTTTACTGAGAAACTCGGTGTTCGTGAAGCCTCTGAGGTTCGGTTCTGTCCGGGAGTCCAACCGGACCTTTTGCGAGGACCGGGACCGAGTGACGACGGACTTTGACGTCACTCTGCTGGACTTCCTGGTGTGTCCTCTGTCCAAGAAGCCGCTGAGGTGACAACAGACCGCTGCTCGCAGAGTCACACTCTTTTATTTCATCGTTTATTTAAGAAAACACGACGTATTATACTGTAGTAACAATACTTATGTATTATATGTTTGGACATATAAAATACTTATGTATTGTTATTTTGTATTGTACTGTAGTAAAAATATTTACGTATTGTTATTTTGTATTATACTGTAGTGACAATAGTTACGTATGGTTATTTTGCATTTTGTATTATGCTATAGTTACAATAGTTACGTATTTTTATTTTTGACTAGCTGTTTATTTACTAATATTCTTAACGAAAACGTGAAGAAAATGTTATTAATCTAAGATGTCAGGGTTTGAATCTGAAATGTTTATTTAGGTCAGATTTAATAGAAACAATCGGATTAAAAAAAGAACTGAGATCATATAAATAATACGATTAACTAGAGTTTTAATGATATGAAGATATGTTTTTGTTTATTTATTTAACGTTGTGCGATTACGTTCAGATCAATTCCCAGATATTCATCGTGAATGTTTTTAAGTTAATGTGAATAAAAGTCATTATTCGATCTATTTAATTCATCTTAAATAGGTTGAATAATGAATCCTGACTGTCATCCTGAACCAACACAAGAAATCCTACCGATGTTTTGTCGATACACATTTTTTTAAAGCTATTTTTGATTTTTTTTTTTTTTACCAAAAACAGACGGTAGGGCTGTCATACAATACAATACAATGAGCAAGTAAATTTATATTTATAGAAGTATCGCAATAGTTTATCCACAGCACTGTGACGATTGATCTGGGGTGGGCTCATTTTTGTGTTTGCCACCAGATGGCAGCAGTCATTATGTCCTCTACAGCTAAAGGAACAATAGATTCTTGCGATGATGGCTGAGGGCGAGAGGATACAGTGACTCCAGCAGCTTTTAAAGCTGATGTTTGGACATATTTTGGTTTGAAAACAAATGAAAGCAGTTACGACTTCATCAAGAGTCATGTGGTCTGTAAATTCTGCAACACTAGAGTCAAGTACTCGACAATACTACACATATATCCATGTTACTACAGTGTCACTATATATCGTATTTCGTTTCGCCAGATTCTTGCCAATACACAGCCCTAATATTAAGTGTGCGAGTGTCACGATTTCTTCTTCTTTGGTTTTAGCTCCTCCTCTGTATTTGCTGACTCTACATTATCGTGAACCTACTGTAACTCAAGTGTCTTCACATTCCTGCAGGTACGAGGTCCAAACCAACGAGCTGGTGAACGATGAGCTCGGCATCGCGTACCCCATCATCGACGGTATCCCCAATATGATCCCGCAAGAGGCCAGACTTCTCCAGAAGGACCCTGCGCAGGAGTAGACCCTTGACCCCCCCTCCCCCCTGACTCCAGCATGTTCTCCCTGTCCATGATGGTGGGTCTGATCCCGCTGGTCTCCATGTTCGGACTCTTCTACTCGGCGGCCGTGGACCAGGACTTCCCTCAGGGCTGCACCAGCAGCAGCAGCGTGTGCTTCTACAGTCTGTTGCTGCCCGTCACCATCCCGGTCTACGTCTTCTTCCACCTCTGGAGCTGGATCGGAATCAAACTCTTCCGGCACAACTAGAGACTCTGTGAACCGTGGGTGTTGTGAAGTCAAATGTTTGAATAAAATTTTCGAATATTAAACTAAGATTGCTTATTTAAATATCGGTGATATAGCCATAAAGCACAACCACTCGACAACTCTAGTATCTTTAGACATGTGGAATGTTTTTCCTTTGGTCTGGAAAAGCGCTTTATAAATACAAATGTCTTACTTACTTTACAGTATCAGATCATGCATTTCTCTCGCTGGTCACTAGAGGGAGATATTCTACATTAAGAAACAACTGCTTATTTAATCAACGGTAACTCCAGAATAAATATACATATTTTACTAAGTTACTATATCAGTGGCATCAGGATGTTTTATATTTGAATGTTTTTTTTAAGCATTTCATATATTTTTTAAATCATTTAATTCAACATCTTCTATATTGAAAGATTGTCTTTGTCTTTATTAAATCATTTAAAATCGATTAATTTTCTAAATTAATTGTTTTTGATTTAGAGTTTGATTCTAATTCGAATAGTTAACTTTTTGCACTATTAGGTCTTTTAGCGTTTTTATATTGAATGTTAAAGGCTTTGAAATAATGAATTTCACATTTATTATTTAATTATGGGAAATAAAATGTCAAACTGTAAGTGTAACAGAAAATCATTCATTTAAAAAATATTCAAATTAAAAATAAAATTCCAATATAAAATAATTAGATTGATTAAAGTCTTATTAAGTAATTAAATGCTTAAACTTTCACTTAACAACCCAATAATTCTATGAATGTTCTATTTTATATATTTGTAAGTTTTGATGGTTCGATGGATCAAAGACACAAAAATCCTCAACTTTTTAGTTTTATTTCATAAAAATACTTTCAAACCATCAACGGAACCTTCAGTAACGAACTCTAGAACTTTGAGGCAGAAACACTACTTAGTTTTGATCTTCTTCCTGCTCTTCTTGTCTCTGCCTTGACTCAGCTTCATCAAGGGCGACTCTGGTCTCGGCGGCTGAGTCTCGCCTTTGGTCTTGAAGAAGAAGGACTTGTCGAGCCTCGTCTGGACGGCTCGGACCTGAGAGCACAAGACTCGCGAGTCAGCGGCTTCTGTCTCTCCTCCCTCCCGTGTGTCACTTCCTACTTTGTGATGTCACTTCCTGCTTTGTGATGTCACTGTTCGTTGACATTAAACGTTGGAATATTTAACTTCGCATCAAAACAAGTCGCTATTAATTAATTACGTTTTAAACTTTGTTTCTGTTAATTTAATTGCAATCTGCCTTTTTTTATACAAAAATAAAGGAGCAATAAGTATTAAATCAAGTAATAAAATTAATTTTAACATGCAATTTTTTTTTTTTTATCTTATATAAATTAACTTTCTTTCCAAATGTTATTTTTGTAATCACTTAAATCGTTTTGAGGCACAATAAATACTTTAAAAACTATCTATAGTCATATATAGAGACTATAAATGAATAACATAACTAAAAACAAAATAAAACTGGTTTAGTAGTTAATACGATGAGATAACCTCTATTCTATCCACAGAATTTAAAGTTAAATATAACTCTTATTTATTAAAAGAAAAACCTGGAAATGTTTAACAATGTTTATACTTGTTTTGAATTTGAATTTTCTTGTTGTTGCGAGGGAACATCAAGCAAAAAAAGGATTGATTTTATGTGACAACTTGAAAAACAAAATACAAATAAAAACTCTGAAATGCTAAAAAATATTATTCATTTCTAAAAAAGAAAATCTGATTTAAAAGCACTTTTTTCAATAATATATACATTTTATAGTTACCTAAATATATTTAAAAAAAAAAGGGGCAATAAAAATGACACAAATGCGGGACAGAAGTAATATTTAAACATAGTAATAAATAATAATATATAAATAAATAGAAAATAAAATTGTTTCTAAATGATCTTTGACCTCCTGTGGGGCAGATAAATACAGTCCCATGAATATATGTTGATCGCTACATATTTGTATTTTTTATTTTGTGTTTAAAGTTCAACTAATGTGTTGATGTGTGTGTGTTTTTGTGATGTGTAACTGTATTGCATCATCAGTGTGTGACATTAGAAAATTATCTTAAGCTCCGCCCACTGAAAACACTTTGTTTTTCTGGAGATGAAATCTTGTTGACCATAACCACTCCCACTCTGCTGTGATAGGTCAAACATCTAGGTTTGTCACCGCGCGTCATCAATCCCAGAAGTTAGTACATCATAATGGACTCTCGTAACCTCTCGTTCGCCCAGATTTTAGAGCGACTTTATAAAGTAATGAGTTGAAAACATGGTCATGATGAGTAACTTACTGCATCTTGGAGAGGAAGAACATTTACTACATGTCAGGAGAGTTGAAGTTTCACATTTGACTGTGTGACCACTCACATGTGGACCAGAGGTCTTGACCTCCTGTCAGTGAGATGGGGCGACTCTCTTGGGGGTCAACTCACCTGTGACACGTCGGCTCTCCCGACCTGACCGGTGGACTCGCTGTCGTCACTGGACGCCGTCACGGACTTCGCCTCCGGCTGAGACTCGTTGCTGGTGACGCTGTCCTCGTCGCTCTTGGACCCGACCTGCTTCCCGACCCTGGCGTCCCTCCTCGACGTCCTGGACTGACCCTTGGCGGACCTCCTCCTGTGAGGAAGACTCAGGTCCAGCGGCTGCACGTCGGTGACGACGCTCAGACTCCGTTGGAAGTGGAGGAACCTGGACATCTGTGAGGTGAAGAAGTTCTCGGTCTGGGTGGCCTTGCTGGTCCGCTGGACCTGTTCTTTGGTTCTTACTTTGTCTCGAAGAATCCTGGGCTTAGGGGGGGTCTTGACCTCCTCGCTGAAGGTGTCCGAGGGCGACACTCTGAAGGTTTTCTGGGTGATGAAAAGGTCTTGGCTGTTGATGTCGTCCACCTGTGAGTCGGGGTCTGCGGGCGCGACTCTCTCCCTCACTGACGGTGACACCACGACCTCCGGGTGCCTCGCGAAGATGTAGGAAGGTGAAAGGTCAAAAGCCACCTTCTTTTTCTTCGTCTTCTTTTTTGTCTTCGTCTCCTCGGTCATGTGACTCGGTCCGGGTAGCGTGGGACTCAAGTTCTTCTTTTTCTTCTTCTCTCTCTTCCCTTTGTCCGTTTTCCGACTTTTCTTCTTCAGGTTTGCGTCGCTGAACTTCTTCTTTTTCTTCGCCTTCTTTAGGACTTTCTTCCGTTTTCTTGGTGGCATCAGAGACTTCCAGAACATCTCGTCGTCATCGTCGGCGGCCATCAGCCTGAGGAGCAAAGAACACCTTATTCGGGGTCCCAGCTAGTCGGGGTGACAGAGGGGAGTTGCGCTTCACTTTAAACACTTGGTTACATATTAATCACTACAAAACAAAATAAAAAAGATAATTCAATTTAAACAAGCAAATAATTATTTTATATTTTTCTTAAAATGCATCGTTTTGTGAACATTGTTAAGAATATATTGTATATTTCCTTTCACACAGACCTAACACTGATATCCACGTAAGGCTTCGTGTTATTTTTCAAAATGTTCTATGTGACTTAATATTTTAAAAGACTCATAACTGGCTCATAATGTTTGACAGTTTCGGGTCAAAGTTAAAATTCTAAATCACGTAAAAAGGTCAAATGGCAGCATCGTGCTCACGGATGAACTTTTCAACAACTTTTTCATCTTTTCTCACCGTTTGTCGTCGAAACCAGGTCGTTGCATAATGTGGTGAAGTCTTCCACGTCAGAATCTGCTAAAAAATACGGTAAATTAACCCGCAAAACGAGAAATAAATAAGTAATAAACGAGTTTAGCTTAAAATCTAGGCGCAAAATTCAACTTCAAACGTGCCGCCGTGGGTCGTTTTGAGTTCATGTAACGTTCAAGTTCAATCGTAAAATATTATCTGTGAATTGATTCCAATTTAAGCGTAAATTAAATCGCTTTTTGCAACCAATCGTTACAACGCGGATTATGGGTCAATTTGAAGTTGAACACTTGTATATAAAATATTAATTTTGCCGTTTCCCTTCAAGGGGCGCTACAGCACGAACTTCACCTGAGTCAACCTTGATTATTTGAGAGATTTAAAGTTATTAATGTCAGGGTTTTTTGTACTTATTTAAAGCGAATTGTAAATTCCTTATTAAACATGAAAACCGACAATATTATGATCAGCCATTTAACCAGCATCATATTTATTCAAAACCGACAACTGTAATAACTTTTCTGTCACAAACAGAACGCAGTGTTTTATGATATTTGCATTAAAAAAGTGTACTGAAGTGTATAAATGTCTAAAGATAAAAAATAATTATTACTCAATCTGCTCCTGCCGTGGAGAAACCGTTAAATCAAAAGAAATAACAATGTAATCCTGTGAGATCCTGCCAGTGCCTGAGGACAAGAGGATACAGTGACTCCAGCATCTTTTAAAGCTGATGTTTGGACATATTTTGGTTTGAAAACAAATGAAAGTAGTTACGACTTCATCAAGAGTCATGTGGTCTGTAAATTCTACAACATCAAGTACTCGACCATACTACACATATATACTACAGTATCACCATATATCGTTGCCCTTGTATTGCCAGACCTCACACTGGTTTCAAACAGACTCAACTACTGCCATGTGTCTTTTGATTCGTCATCTTCCGACCCTGAGAGACACGAGGGTCACTTGAAGGGGGCGTCTCTCTTCTGTGTTGCCCCCGAACAGCATGTGTCACCCTCCGAAAGAATCTCTCGGCAGAAACACTGACAACAACAGCGTCACTCGCTGACACACCTTTTGATTCAGGATGCGTTCACTGACGTCAGAGGGCTTCTTCTTTTTTCTCTGACAAATTTTGCCACAAAAGGTTAATTCTTGGGGAGCGCGCCGGCGTATCCCGGGAGACGCGCTGGTGGTCATCGGGAGTCATAAATCCATCCAAACATTTGGTCTATTGTTGCGAGTCTGGACCAGGGAAAGGTCAGGTCTGTTGGATCACAGTTCACACGGCAAGGAATATTGGACCATGAAAGGATTTCTAACTATTCAGCCTTAACTGTGGAGTTGGATTAAATGTAAGGATGGGATGACCTCTGACCTCTGGCGGGTGTGACGTCATAGCTTCTGATGACGACGGATCCTCATCGCTTCCACCCAATAAAAGAGGCCCTGAGGCAAATGTGAGACCAGAGAGATCTTCATAAGACTGAAGGTAGGTTTCTCTTCAAGATCTTCAGACGATGGACTTTAAACTCCTCCTGACCTCCCTGTGCATCGCCTGTCTGCTCACGCTCAGCAGGGGGCACCCCCTCAGGTAAAGCCCTCGACCCTCACACCTCACGTACGTCTTCACTCTCCAGGTTCTCCCTCACAGGAAACGAACCCTGAGCGAAGTCCAGCTGATGCACAACATCAGCGAGAAGCAGCTGGTGGAGGCTCGGCGTGAGTGGACCAGGATGCAGCTCATGTGCCTCCACGGCAGCTGGACCAGGACCGGGGAGAGTCTGGATCCTTGCAGGGTCACAGAGGAGCTGATGCAGAGCGTCAAGAGTCACCTGGAGGGGGTCACTACCTTCTCACCTTCGTGACGGATGATGTGTGTGAGAGAGAACTCACCTGACCGGGCCGGGAGCAAACGAGGATCAACGTCTTTCTGGAGGAAACTTTACAAATCGCAGTTTTTATTTATAGTCTACATGTTGGTTGAATCTATTTAAGAATAAAAATGATATATATCTGTATTCTAATCAACACTCTCTGTCTGTTAACTTCTAATAATAAATACAAATTAAATATAAACTAAAAAAACTAAATATACCATAAACTAAATATAAAAATGACCAAAATACGAATATTCCATATCTTACTATGACTGAACTTGTAATTTTTCACAATAGCAGGTTAATGTGGATGTAGTTTATTCTTTAAAAATATATTTTTAGAAGAAAATCTTTTTTTTTTATCTTTGAGACTTCTTATATTAATGCAAATTAAATAATTAAAGTTAGAAGCTGTAAATGCAAATAATCTATTTAATTCTATATTACCAAAGAGATTTACGTTTTTTTTTTAAAGTTTTTATATGTAATGTTTTTTAGTTTATTAGTCTATTGTGTTTTATTATTATTAGACTATATTTGCGTTTAAGCTTCGCGTGACGTCTTCAACCTCGTGAAATCTCGCGAGATTGATCTTCTTCTTCCAACCCTAACAACCTGTGGTTGTTCTTGAGAAAAACGCTTCGATCTTTCATTTTCTGTCGGATTTATGGACTAAACTTGTGATTCAAAAACAGAAGAATCCAGCTCAGGATGTGACAAGATAAGGTAACGCGACAAGACGTCTCGTTAGCATCTATGCTATAGTGTTGTTGTTGTTGTTAGCTGCTAACATGCTAAAGTAGCTCAACATTATTTTAATCTTAAAACCTGAAGCAACGAATTAAAGGTTTATTTTGAGGTTAAGTGAAAGTTTATTTATGTCGTCTCTGTACAACTTTAAACGAATCAAATTATCCAGTTTATGATGGTGAGCTCCTTAATATTATTAACGTTTATGACGTGGTTTTTAAAATAATATTTAATTCGGTAATCTATTAAAAAAAGGGCTAGTTTTTAAAAATTAAATTATTGTTGTTGTTGTTTAATTCATGCTTCAGTATGAGTGTATCTTTCCTACTTGCTGTTTATTGTTTAATCATCTCACCTACTTAAAATACAAACTGTCAAAAGAAGATACATTTATAATAAAAAGATTTATCTAATAATAAACCTAATTTTTATTAATTTGATTGTATACATTTATTTTATTTTATATATTCTGGTATATTATTGGTTGTTAATACTAATTAATAATATTTCTTTATTTAAGAATATGCTTTACATAATAAGATTAAATAAAGATATAATAAAATAATGACAATATAAAATTAAACTAAAAATACTAACGTAAAAACATGTATAACAAGACAATTAGTGCTATATAAATATTTATTTTTTTAATGCACACACCACAGAAGTACAGACATGTTTATCATAGATTGTTTTCATACTCATCCAATATTAACACATTTAATTTATCAAATGTAATCGATTTAATTTTGCATTATTTTAAATGCAGCAAACTTTATATCATTTACATTGTTGTACCTTTTTTTAAAGAGATTTTATAATTTGTTTCCCATTAAAAAAAAAACAAACTCTACTAGCTTTTTTAGCATGTTTGATTTAATAGATTTTCAACTAAAATTGTACATTGTTTTTAGAAACATTTGAATATTAAAGTGATCACCCATAATTCAAACTTCACTCATTTCCTTAACCCTCATGTTGACTAAGAGTTGGGATTATTTGCAGGATAATCTGTTCTTTCTAGAGTTATAGACGAAAATCTTTGTTCATTTTCATGTAGCGACTGGAGCTCAGTTGTATTCATCTACTTCTTTACCCCCGAAAACAATGTAGATAATAATTCTAGCTCATTCATTTTTTATTTATTTTCTTTAGTCAAAATAATACAAATGCTTACCTTAAGATTAATTTAAAACAATTTTAACTATTAATATTTAACTACCGTATATTTTCCGGATTTGTTTTTGTAATCCTTCTAAAAATGTATCTTGTTATCATTTATAAAAAATGATATAATTGGACATTACGTGTTCCTTGAGCAATGAATTGACAGTTTCTTTTCATTTTTTTTTTATCATCACAATAATTTATGATTATTTTTATAGTTATTTATTGTGTTTTTGTGAAACAAGTGAATCGTCGACGCAGATCATTATGTTATGGTGCGTTCAGGCTCAGTCGGACACAGTGAACCGCTATGAACACGTGCGTCCTGTATTATCTGTTTATTCTCTTGGTTCGATTATTGTACTAAAACATATATATTCATCTTAAACGCTGTATACACGAGCTGTCGGTGTACTTCGATGAATACTACGTCTGCTGCGGTAAATTCCTTCACGGCGCGTTCAGACGCTTCATATTTCCGAGGGCGACGTGAACGCAGCACCGCTCCGGCTCAGTGGAGCTCGGCCATTCATGCTTCCAGTCTCTCCTCCGCCGGTCCAGCGCCAGAGGTTCCGCTCGCACTCGGGGGGTTCCAGCGACGCTCGGGGGTGTTCGGGGGACGATGGTGCGGGAGCTGGGAGGTGATGAGCGGGGATGCTGAAGCCGGAGGGAAGCGCTCTTTGTTCGGACGAGGCTTGTGTTCCGCGCTGGTCCCGCAGATCATCCCCTGCTGCTTTGTCTTCACCTGGCTGTCCGACCGGTGCGTCCATCACCTGCTTCTCTGGCGGTTTTCTAAGGTTTTTAACTGGAAACTAAATCGGGTTTGACTTCCGTGGTGCGTTTAAAGTGAGGTTTTTTTCTTTTCTTGTGTGATGCAGTTTGTTGGTGTCAGCAGCTCCTACATAATAGATGTCCCCCCCACACCCCCCATCATCACCTCAGGGGACCCAAGGCTCCTTCTGAGCTGTACCTGGAGGACGTGATGGAGGACGTGATGGAGGACACTTTACCTCCTCACCTGAGTCATGATATCAGGTGTCGAGTTATCAGACGATTATGAAACACAAAACCGGTGCATCCGCTCTCAAAATCTTTATTTCTGGGAAAGACGACCCGAGTGAGAGTGTCCTCTAATGCCCCCCTTTGTTCCCCCCCACACATGATGTCTGGCCCAGACGGTCTCAGATCTAGATGCATGGACTACATGTGACGTTCACGGACCGTCACCTGGGTTTTATAACCGCACCGTTTACATTAGTGTTTCATCAGGATGTCTTATGTCTGTAGACTCGGGTCTTTATCTGGCTTTCAGCAAGAAATAACAGACACGAGTGTGTGTGTGTCAGTGAGTTCCTCCTGATGTCGTGACCCTCGTTCTCAAGGACACTTGGCATATTTTTCACAGCTTTTCCCTCAACATTTGGGCAATTTTGCGTCGACTTAAACTGTTTTTTGTTTTTCTAAAAATGTTGCACCAAAAAGAGTTGTTTGCGTTAAAGTTGTGTTGCAGATGTACAGGCTTTTATGAATCATTCATATCAACTGGTCATAATGTTATTTCATAGTTGGGAAGGATTTTTCTGGCCATGTTTTTGTGAACCAGCATCTCTGCAGGTGAGACGTGTGAATGTTTTTATTGTTATCATGACGCCTGTGTATTAGGAGCGTGTATTGACAAGAATCTGTCAATATGATACAAAAATAAACGCTATATAGTGATACTGTAGTAACAAGGATATATGTGTAGTATTGTCGAGTACTTGACTCTAATGTAGAATTTACAGACCACATGACTCTTGAGGAAGTCGTAACTGCTTTCATTTGTTTTCAAACTAAAATATGTCCAAACATCAGCTTTAAAAGCTGCTGGAGTCACTGTATCCTCTCGTCCTCAGTCAGAGCTGGATTTCATAGTTATATTAGCTGCGGAGGATGTAATGACTGCCATCCAGCGACTCGAACTTGAATTGCAACATAAAATGAAAAACCCTAAGAATACTTGAAAGTAAATTTCAAATAAAAAATGTAATATTTTATTTAATACACACTTTTGTATTTAATCGTCTCCTCACATCAACCTGGAAATGTCCAAACATACTTCCACTCCTGTGACGTTTATTTAGTCTGGTAGAAAAATGGCCCAAAAAAAGAGATTTATAAACACAAGATTTGATTTGATGTTTTTGCTGCGACTCCCAGTTTTGTTAAGACACAAGAAATTGAATGAAGTGAATGAAATGCAGCAAATAATAGTTTTTGGCTGAAGTATGCACCGTCTCGGTGCTTTTGTAGCTACTCAAGGTGTAGGTTTCTGTGTAGAACAAACCAGTACTGATCCACCAGACCCGCCTCTAAACGTTTTATAGAGCGTGATGTGTTCAGGGACTGTGTATAAACATTGATTGATTATCAAGTTGAATTATTAATTGCTTCAGGATTTTAAATCTGAAATCAATAAACAGCTAAAAGTTCAAAGTACTTTCACAGTTGCGTTGAATGGACGATCAGTCCCGCGAAGAACAGCTCTGAGGAAATAAAACAAATACACAAATTGAGTCATGTTGAGACTCACTTTCTGACCATCAATCGTACCAGTTTACAACAACAATATCTCGGCCAGATAAGTGGTGCTTGTTTTACTCATTAAGTTTAGATCTCAACGTATAAATTTGAAGTGTTTTAAAGATTGTTTGTGTTTTGAGAAACAACCTTTAGTTATTATTTGTCGATTTTGTTCAAATTTTTATTCATTCATTTTGAAAATGTCTTTAAAAAACACCTAAAATATTAGAGTCCAAACACAAACTAGCAAACTAGTGTGTATTCTCAAGAATCCGACGATGCGTATATTGGTACAGAGTCAACAATATATTGTGATACTGTAGTAACAAGTATATATGTGTAGTATTGTCGAGTACTTGACTCTGGTGTTGTAGAATTTACAGACCACATGACTCTTGACGAAGTTGTAACTGCTTTCATTTGTTTTCAAACCAAAATATGTCCAAACATTAGCTTTAAAAGCTGCTGGACTCACTGTATCATCTCGTCCTCAGTCATCCCCAGGACCTCATTGGATGTCCTTGTTACCTTGTTATGAACAAACTGTGAATATTTAGATGTTAATTGTAAATAAAAATATATATTTTACTCTATACACACTTATTGGATTCTAAACTGTAATATAACTATGATTAAAAATTAACTATTATTTGAAAGCCAATAACGTTGAATGTTGATACAATTTTGTTGCAACATCGCAAGGCCAGAAAAACTAAAATTTGGTTTCGGGCCTTCGGGTCATCTTGACCCTGAGCTAACACAAGTTTATCGATATTTCTTAAAACTCTAAAAAAAAAAGACATTTAAGAAGTTAATTTAGCATCTTTTATATTGTCGTGACTCGAGTGTGTGTCTGTGTGTGTCTGTTCTTCTGACCCAAATGACTGCACCATGGGATCTGTGTGTGTGTGTGTGCGTGAGAGTGTGTGTGCGAATGTGTGTGTGTGCAGCTGAGCGAGTCTCCTCTCACACATTATCTCACATGGATTCCCCGACTAATGGTGTGTGTGTATGTGCGTGTGTGTGTGTGTGCGCGGCTGCACTCGAGTGACTCGTGGAATGCTCTGTTCGTCACGCAAACATCCCAACATACTGTAGTTCCAAAGGACCTGTGACGTCTCTGCGTCCATTAGCGGTTTTTATTCTTGTCGACCCAAACGAGTCTTTCAGGCGCCGCTGAAGTGACGCAGAGGAAACGGTACAAATGACCAAAGTAACGGATCAAATGTGTGTGTGTGTGTGTGTGTGTGTGTGTCGACCTCCCAGCAGCGGTCAAGGTCAGCGTGGAGTGCCGGCGTTGCTCCAGCACCCGCGGGTCAGAACCATGAGCCTGCACGGAGCCGGTGAAGCTGGTCCGGGGCCCGGCGGACAAGAGAACTACTGGGAGCGTCAACCTGGCGAGAGGTCACGTGACTCGTCACATGACCGCGGCGAGAGTCAGCTGACGCCCTGCATCCGCAACGTCACGTCCCCGACGCGCCAGTTTGGTGAGAGGTTTTCTTAACTCTTGATCATGTGACTTTTTAAACCTTGAACCAATTATTACTTTCACTTCAATTCATGTTTGCCATTTATTTAAGATTCATTGAGAAATTTCAACTTCTATATCTTTTTTCACAAGTGATTTTTGCTTTTCTTAAAAGATATTTTTCCTTTTTTAACCAGTGATTTATTTTAAACAATTACATTTTATTTATTTATTTCATTTTTCAGTAATTTTTCTCTAACAAGGGATTTATATATAATTTTACAAGGGATATTTTTAAAATGTATTTTACAAGGGATTTACTTATTCAACAAGGGATTTTTCATTCATTTTAACCAAAAAGTTATTTTTTAAGACCTTTTTTTTATTATTTATTTAACTTATTCTTACTTTTTTAACAAAGGGATTTTTATTTATTTTAAGAAAGGATTTTTATTTATTTTTTTACACAGGATTTACTTATTTAACAAGGGATTTAGTTTTTTTTAACAACTTTTTTTAACAAGTTATTATTAAGTTATTATAATATTTTTAACAAAGATTTTTCCTTTTTCTTTACAAGTGATATTTACTGTTTGAGGAGGATTTTACCTTTTTTTACATTTTGTTTTACAAATGATTTGTTTAACAAGATTTTTACTTTTTCTTACAACTGTTTTTTTTTACTTTTTCAAATATCTATCTATCTATATTTATCAAAAAATCTCTTATTTTTGTGTTTCAAATATATTTTTGAATTATTGGAACTTAAGTTTAAAAGGTTTATTTTTATTAATTTTTATTTAAATGTAATCATTGTTTTACTTAAAATGAGTCAAACTTGTGTCTCAGACCGTGAACGAGGTGACGGGGGGTCCTCGTCCAGGTCCTCCAGCCCCCGTCCCCCCAGAGTCCCCCTCTCGTACGCGGGAGGGACCCTGGTCTCGGGGCACCTCCCTCGCTCCTTCGGCGCCGCCGGGGGAGACCACCACCACCCGAAGGTGCTGGTCCCGGGGTCCTGCGACATGATCTACGTGTACGAGCTGGGCGGCAAAGAGCTGCACCGCGGGGGTCCGCGGGCCGGAGAGAGGGTGACGCTCATCGTGGACAACACCAGATTCGTGGTGGACCCCAACGTCTTCACCGCTCAGCCCAATACCATGCTGGGCCGGTAACGCTGACCCGGGTCCGGTGGTGCCGCGAGTGGGAAACTGACTCTGGTTCTGTTCCAAGGATGTTCGGGTCCGGGCGGGACCACAACTTCACCAGACCCAACGACAAGGGGGAGTTCGAGGTGGCGGATGGGATCAGCTCCACCGTCTTCAGGGCCATCCTGGTGAGTCCAGCAGCTCCAGACCAGGAAGAACATGTTTGATTTGAAAAAACTTTATTAAAATAAATAAGTAACATTAACATCTTGACTGATGTAAAACATAAATATTGTTCACTTTTATCTTCCTTATTATATTTAAGGTTTATTTACAATGTTGAAAAAACTACAAAACATGTTGTTGTGTAAATACAGTATAAACTGGAATGAAATAATTACAATAACATAATATAAATAAATAAAACGTGATAAAATAAATGACCTTTACATATGTATTTAAGCTAAAATATATTTTTTATTTATTTCATTGTTTTTTTATAATCAAATAAATGTTATTTTTTAATTCATAGGTTTAAATTGTATTATTGAAATCAAAGCCACACATACTAACATCATCACACAACACACTCATAAAAGTATCACCACAATAAATAATCAATCAATCATAGATACACAGTTAAAGAACTAGTGCTGAACGATTATTGATTATAAAATAAATAGTATTTCTTTGTGATTAAGATAAAGTTATTAAGACACTTTTAAGATAAAGGCAAATGTTATGCAAAATATACACTAAAATAAATGGAGGTTTATTTAGTTACTTTAACTACACTTGTTAACACATATTCACTGTAAATACTTGAAAATTAGTCAATGATAAATCACTGCTGTGGTCACTAGTGTCATCTTTACATTGATCCACTGTCATAGAAAGAATTGATTGTTATCAGT
>NC_141825.1:4745000-4875000 GCF_982586985.1 Callionymus lyra | reverse complement strand
AATCACTTCATTTAAAAATGTATATTTTATTTTCTTAATCACTCAACAAAATGTATGTAGTTTCTTGTTAAAGAAATATTGAATTAAAAAAAGTACAAATATATATATTTTTTATTTGAAAATAAATTTTATTTGGCAGTTTTTTTTTAAAGAATTCAATATATTTTTTTCAATAATTTAATTAAATAATTTCTATATTGAAAGTTTATTTTGTTGAGTATAATTAAATACTTTGAATATTTATAAATATTTATATTTAAAAAACAAGTTTTTCTTCATGTAGTTTGATATCCTAATTCAATCATTAAAAATGTAAAATCAATATTTATTCAGCCTTTTTAATTCGACACAAAGAAGTTTTTTTTGTAAAAAAAAATACAGAAATTTGTCTTAATTATTAAATCACAAAACATGCTTTTCAAAATGTGTTTAAAATATATAAATGATAAAAAAAAAGGTTTTTGATTGAATAGTATTTAAAAAAAAAAAAGAATTAATGTTTTAATTATTTGAATTAAAATAGCAAAAGAAAAAATGTTAAAAATAAATACAAAATAAAAAATTTTGAAAATATTCAAAGAAGTTCTTTAGGTCAAAGAGAAAATATTTCATGGCACAAACACAATTATTGAGTAAAAAAAAACATGTTTATTTAATTTATGATTATAAATTGCAGCAGTTATATTATAAATATATATTTTAAACATATATTTTTGAGTCTCTGTAAAGCACTAAAGGTCACCTCCCCCTCAGGCGCCCTCATGCACGAGCTCTCCAACGACGGAGCGCGTCTGCAGTTCGAGTCGTTCCTGGAGGAGATGGTTCTGCCGCTGATGGTGGCGAGCGCCGAGAGCGGCGAGCGCGAGTGTCACGTGGTGGTTCTGACGGACGACGACGTGGTGGACTGGGACGAGGAGTACCCGCCGCAGATGGGCGAGGAGTACTCGCAGAGTGAGCGCCGGATGACGTGCTCGTGGGGGCGGCGCCGGTTCTGACCCGTGTCTTCTCTCAGTCATCTACAGCACCAAACTCTACCGCTTCTTCAAGTACATCGAGAACAGAGACGTGGCCAAGGCGGTGCTGAAGGAGCGCGGCCTGAAGAAGATCCGCCTCGGCATCGAAGGTCAGTTGCTGTGAGCTCCGGCGTCTGAGACTCGGAGTAGAGCAGCGAAAACATGGAGGAATATTTGTGTCGATACGCAGTGAAAGAAGAATACTTTCTTCAATATAAAATTAAATTGAACTATTTTTACTTCAATTAAAGTAACTTCAAAATGTTTTTCCCCTTTAGTAAAAATTACAGTTTATTTAAAAAATAAATAAAAAATACAACCTTTTTTCACTTTAATAAAAAGGCCTTTTTTTTCTTCTTTTAAACAAGCCTAAAACTATTTTAACTTTTATTAAAAAAAAAAAACAACTTAAATGTTTTTCAAATCGTACATAAAATGTAACCTTTTTTTTGCTTCAATAAAAAAGCCCTTTAAACCTTTTTTAAATAAATAAAAACAACCTTTAAATGTTTTTCACTTTAATATAAAGAAAAATAAAGTTGTGAAGTATTTCTTTTTACGAATTGACACACAAAAAAACCTACATTTTTACTTTTATAAATCCTTAAGAACCTTTAAAAAAAATCAAAAAAATCCATAAACTTTTTTCACTTCAATAAATAAAAACGACTTAAATCTTTTTCTATTAAAAACAAAAAATACTTCAGAACTGGACTAAAAACAAAACTACAACCTTTTTTCACTTGAAAAAAAAATCCTTTAGAACTTTTTTTTAATCAATCTTAAAAAACTAAAGCTTTAGCTTCTTCTCACTTAAAAGAACAGATTAAATCGTTGAACTTTATTAAAAAAAAGTCTTTTCACTTTGAAATAGAAAATATATTTTTAAATGAGGTTTTTAAGAAACTTTTTAACCCAAAAACACCAAAACAAACAAACATTCGGACTGAACCGGCTCGTTCCTGTCGCCAGGTTACCCGACCTACAAGGAGAAGGTGAAGCGTCGGCCCGGAGGTCGCCCAGAGGTCATCTACAACTACGTCCAGCGACCCTTCATCCGGATGTCGTGGGAGAAGGAGGAGGGCAAGAGTCGACACGTGGACTTCCAGTGCGTCAAGTCCAAGTCCATCACCAACCTGGCGGCCGCCGCCGCGGACATTCCCGAGGACCAGCTGGTGGTCCTGCACCCGCCCGGGCCTCAGGTGGACGAGCTGGACTCGCAGCAGGGGGGCCAGGTCGCGGATGGAGGCGCCGCCGCCGGCCTGCAGGGGGCGCACGGAGACCAGCACCAGGGCGGAGGCCTCGGGCACGTCCACCCGGCTCACGGTCACGAGCCGGACCCAGACTCACCCTCGGCATGAGACCAGAACCTTGACCACTGCTGCGCACAAAGAGACTGAGCACGAGTGTGTGTGTGTGTGTGTGTGTGCGTGTGTACACAAGTGTGTGTTTTCACTGCTGCTTGTTAATAAAAGTTTCACATCACGCTGCGGTCGAGTCGCTCGAACACACGCGTGTGACAGAAACAAATAGTTTTATTTGAAAAATATTTCACTGCTGATACGACACACACTCATAGATATTTGCATAAAGTGGACTCTGACAGAATAATTCAAGATGGAGATACATGGTTGTCGGGGGGAGACACCGGGTCGGATGCGAGGAACACTGGATTGTAGTGTGAAAACATTGACACAGGGGGCGGAGCCCCACAGCTGCTGCCTGATTGGAGGAGGAGGGGGCGGGGCCTCTGTCATTCAGATGTTTTGATTGGCAACTTCGTAAGTGCTGAACCGAGGGGGCGGGGCTTGAAGAAGTGCTTGAGGGGTGGCAGCAGCTGCGGGGGGCGGGGGTCCCCTCCGTCGCCGCCATGCGAGTGGGCGGACCGGGCCCGGTCTCCTTGTTCGACAGGAGCGGTACGTGGAGTCTCAAGCCCAGAGGTTCTGGAAGTCCGGAATACATCTGTAGCGATGTCGGAGTCCTGAAGGTCCTCCAGGGGTCCTGGTCGACGAGGGGGGTCCTGGTCGACGAGGGGGTCCGCCGCCGTGCGCCGGGTCGGAACCAAAACACCTGGAGAGGCGGAACTCTTGCGCGATGCCACGTCCACCGAGAGGGAGGGGGGTGTGAGGGGACGTTGGACCCGGCGCCGGAGCGAGTCTCTGTCTCTGTGTCCTCACAAAGGCCAGGGTAGGTCGCTGAAGTCCACCGGACCCCCGAGGCCCGCGTCGGCCTCCAGCAGAGACATGATGACGGCCATGGCCGCCTCGTCGTCGTTGCCCGGGCTGCTGGACCCGGGTTCATCCATGATGTCGATGCTCAGGTGCGAGTTGTCGCCTGGAGGAGGGTCAGAGTTAGTCGTGTTGTGCATCTGTGTTGTGCGTCTGTGTTGTGCGCGTGTGTGAAACTCACTCCCGATGGACGGGTTGGAGTACGGGTATCCTACAGAGTCTGGTCCAGGAATGATGCTCGGCAGGTCTGGTGTTCCTCCGTTCTGGATCTGGTGATACACAAACACTTGTTAATGCAACACAACGAACCAACAAACGTGTTTAACTGCAACACAACAGACAAATACACGTGTGTAAACACAACAGACAAACACAAAAGTGTATAAACACAAAAGACAAACACAAAAGTGTAAACACAACAGACAAACACACGTTTAAACAACAGACAAACACACAAGTGTAAACAACAAACGAACAAGTGCAAATACAACAAACACACAAGTGTAAACACAACAAACACACAAGTGTAAACACAACAAACACACAAGTGTAAACACAACAAACACACATGTGTAAACAACAGACACTGACCTTCTTTCCTCCGGGGGAGCAGGTGTCAGGGGGGGGTGTGCTGGTGATGTTAAGAGGACTAGATCCACAGCTGGAAGGAGAAGATCCTCGGATCCTGGGGCAGGACAAGTCTCAGACTCAGCACCAGTGTGTAACCACGTGTGTGTATGTTTGTGTATGTGTGTGTACCTCTGAATCTCCATCACTTCCTCGGCGATCATGCGTCCGATCTTGCCCGCCCCGGCTCTCGTGCCCCCCGGGATCCCGGGCACCGTCTGCAGGGCTCGTCGTCCTCCACCTGGAGAGACACAAGGAGGCGTGAGTGAGCCTGTGATCGGAGCCTCCTGATTGGTGGACTCACCCTCTGAGGTCAGCATGCTCTCCATGCTCTGGGGCGAGGCGGCCGAGGGCGGGTAGTCGCTGGTCTCCATCATGGGACAGGACACCACGGTGTTGGTGGACACGATGTACTCGACCTCTTTGGTCCACGGGTTCATGAAGCTGAACCAGCGGCTGCGCAGCGTGATGAACGAGCCGTCCTTGATCTTGAACTTGTAACAGTTGGTGTTGATCTTCTCGCGCATCTGCAGGACTGAGCAGTGCACGTGTTAGCACACACACACAAAAACATGCACATGCGCAAACACACACACACACACTTTTATTCTTTTAAAACATTTTTAATTTGTTTACTTTTATTCTCTTTAAATATTTGACCGTTAATAAATATATATATATTTAATAAACTAGATTATGATTGATTTTACAAATAATATTTATTTTATTTAAATGGTACCATTTCTTTATTTTAATATTCATATTTATTAAATTGATATTTTTTTAAATTATTATACTTATTTAGAATTCAGCCACAACAACCAATAAATGTTTTTTATTTAAAGTTTATAAAACATAAAAATAAAATAATAAATCAATTTTTATTTTTTAATTATTGTTATTTTTATTTAATTCAATGATTTACTATATATTTCCACCTCTTATTATAGTATTGATTTATCATCAACTCTTTACATACATTGATCAGTTTTAGGTCCATTATTGTTTATTAGTTTTCAAAAAAAAAAGTGAAACATTATTAGAATTAGTTTTTTTATGTTGAGTTATTTTTATTTCGCTATTTCTTTGTTATAAGGACATTGCACAAGATTTGATTTGATCAATTACTTTTATTTGGAAAAATGTAATTCAATTATAAGGTTGAATTGGTTGTTTTTTTGGCAATTTTTAATTATTTTCTTCTTATTAAAGGATGTAAAACAATGATCCATCTTTTACTTTTATTGTTGTCGTTTTATTTTATTTGAATCAATGCTTTAAAAAAATATATAAAAAATAAAAAAAACGTATTTATTATTTTTTATTGATAATTAATGGGGTTTTTTTTTTAATCAGATTTAATTAAATTTTGTTTTCATTTTTTTAATTTTCTTTTTATTTCAGCAGATTAAAGAAAGTTGACGATCTGACCTTTATCTTTTTTACTTTTTTAAAACAAAAATACCGTATATTTTTCTGATGTGATTCTGACGACGATCGTAAAATCTGAGCCAACACTCGTGCTTTCATCAACTCCACGTGACGACCACTAGATGGCGTCAGACGCTACACGGTGGTTGCCGTGGCTACAGACCTTGTCGGTGGCACTCTGCCAGGTGGCCGATGTCGTCCTGGTGGAAATACTCGTAGAAGGAAGTCCCCAGCAGCTCCTGCGGCAGGTAGGCCAGGATGGCCGTGGCTCTCTGGTCCACGAACACGAACTTGCCGTCGATGGCGTGGCGGGACACGTACTCGGTGGGCTTGACCCGGATGTCGGCCAGGCTGGGCTGCGGCACGATGTGGGGGTGCAGGCGGCCGATGGCCACCAGGCAGCTGAGGTTGCAGCCCTCGTTGTCTGGCTCGTTCTCCTCGTCCAGGCCCATCTTGGTGGGCGGCCAGGACTTCAGGTAACCAGTGCTGTGGATGGTGCAGAAGCTCTTACGGTCGGCTGTGGAGACAAGAGAGCAGATGCTGAGCAGACGCACTTCTGACTCCTCCCACTTCTGACTCCTCCCATTTATGACTCATACATCTGAGACTTTTGTTTGCGTGTGTGAGACTTTTCTTATGTGAGTGAGACTATTGTGTGCGTTTGTGATACTACTGTGTACTGTGTGTGAGACTACTGTGTACTGTGTGTGAGACTACTGTGTACTGTGTGTGAGACTACTGTGTACTGTGTGAGATATTTCTGTACGTGTGTGAGACTATTGTGTGCGTGTGTAAGACTTGTGTGAGATATTTCTGTACTTGTGTGAGATATTTCTGTACTTGTGTGAGATATTTCTGTACTTGTGTGAGATATTTCTGTACTTGTGTGAGACTATTGTGCGCGTGCGTGAGACTATTGTGCGCGCGCGTGAGACTTGTGAGATATTTCTGTATGTGTGTGAGACTATTGTGCGCATGCGTGAGACTATTGTGCGCATGTGTGAGACTATTGTGTGCTTGTGTCCGGACAAACCTTTCTTCTTGGAGCAGGTTGAAGGGAAGTCTTTGTCCTCGACCTTGACCGACGGTCGATTACACTTCATCCTGCAGAAGAAGGAGCGTCGAGCTCCGGAGCAGAGTCGAGAAGGACCAGGAGTGATGTCCGTCTTCACAGGAAGACCAGCTACACACACACACACACACACGTCAGCACGTGCTGCCTCCACAGGTGTGATTGACAGCTACGTCTTACTCTTAGCGTCGATGAGTCGCTCTCGCGGCGCCGTGTCTGAAGAAGACAGCTGCTCTTTGACCTTGGCGATGTCCTTGGGGTGAAGGTAGTCGAAGAGGCTCTGACCAATCAGATCGTTCTGGAGACAGGAAGAGGACGTCATGTGACTTGAATGACAGCAGATCTCTGTGCACGTGACAAACTAAAGTACAAGAACACGGTCGTTACCTGACTGTAGTTGAGGATCTTGTACACGGACTCGGACACGAACAGGATCTTCCCGCGGTCGCAGCCCACGACGAACAGGAAACCGTCGGCGGCCTGAGAGAGCGAGGAGAGTTTGAGGAGGTTGACGCGAGAGAGATGGAAGCGAGGGAGGATGAAGGAGGAGAAGAAGATCTACCCGGAGTATCAAATGCTTGAGCTCGTCGTCCGACAGGAAGGAAGGTTTGTAGTTCGCCTCCGTGTACGGGTTCGCTGCACCTGAGAGTGACGAGACGGTCAGTGTTTTGACATCTTGAATCTTCTTCACATTTTAATTAGTTTTCATTTCAAAATGGTGACTTATTCAGAATTTAATTATTTCTTTCCTAATAAGTGAATTAAAAAGTTAGTTTAAGGAAGGTTGCATTTGTTTTTATTAAAAATATTGAATACAACATTTTAAAATGATTATTTTGTTCTATGTTTTTAAACATAGTTTGATATTCTATTTCCAAGCAATAAAAATATATATTTTTTAAATTAAAACTATTTTTATTTGCAGCATTTTTAATTCAATTAAAAATTGATGGTGTAATAGTGCCACAAAATATTATATTGAATTAAAAAAGGCTGCAAATATTTATGAAAAATGAATGATTTGTATCTTTTTTTTTTACACATAAGAGTTCGATGTATTGTTTTTAAGCATTTAATTATTTTTTGGGAATAATTGAAACAAATCTTTTTTAATTAAAATTCTAAATTTGTTTCTATTAAATACAAAAAACAACAACAATAGTTTTTAATGAATTTTTAGTTGATTTATTGATATTCTAATGACAATAATTAAAAAAGAAGTAGCGGTTGTCAGATTAATTGAAAATTCATAATTTTTTTAAATAAATTAAAATGATAGAAAAAGGCAGCACCTTTACACCAACATATATTGAATTTAAAAGGCTACAAATATAAAATATAACAAAATAAAATTAGAATATCAAACTCTACATGTAAAAAAAATGTATCGAAGAAAGTCAACCTTACATACTACAAATGATTTAATTAAATGATTTAAAACGAAGTTTCATGAGTTCAAAAGTTTACAAGAACATTAACAAGAGCCGGATCCGTTCAGTGTCTCACCTCTCAGCGTCTTCATGTGCTGCACCGCCATCCTCAGCACCGTCAGCTTGTCCAGTTTCCGGGACATGGCGTTGCACGTGGGCACCAGCGACGCCAGCTCGTCGATGAAGCTGTTCATCTTGTCGCGCCGACGCTTCTCGATCTGACTGTGAGCTTCTCTGCAGGGAGTCAACGACAAGTTCAGACGTGAGCGAGCGCCAGCGTCGCCTGAGAGATCGAGCGCCGCGGCTGCTTACTTGGCGTTCTTGATCCGGCCTTGATGCTCGCTGAGGAGAGAAGGAGGAACTTTAGACATAGACACGTGCATCAGTGACATCACAAGAATATCTTAAACTTTTTTATTGAAATGTCATTGTTTTTAGGTGTTGAATAGATTTATTTTGCACAATTGAAAGTCAATTATTTGTACATTGAAAGGTTGACTTTTGACTTAAAACTAGTTTTTGTGCGACTTTTTGTGTGCGTGTTTCAGAGTTCTTTGTACTTGTATGAGACTTTTGTGAGTCTGTGTCAGACTATTGTGTGCGTGTGTGAGACTTCTGTGAGCCTGTGTCAGGATATTGTGTGCGTGTATGAGACTTTTGTGTGCATGTGTTAGAATATTGTGTGCGTGTGTGAGACTTTTGTGTGTATGTGTTAGAATATTGTGTGCGTGTGTGAGACTTTTGTGTGCATGTGTGAGACTTTTGTGTGCCTGTGAGACTTTTGTGTGTATGTGTGAGACTTTTTTTCATGCTTGTGTGAGACTACTGTGTACTGTGTGTAAGACTTTTGTGTGCGTGTGAGGGACTTGTGTGTACGTGTTTGAGACTTTTGTGTGTCTGTGTCAGACTATTGTTTGCGTGTGTGAGACTTCTGTGTACGTGTCTCAGACTTTTGTGTGTCTGTGTCGGACTATTGTTTGCGAGTGCGAGACTTTTGTGTACATGTTTCAGACTTCTGTGTACGTGTGTGCGAGACTTTTGTGTACGTGTGTGTGAGACTTTGGTGTACATGTGTCAGACAATTGAAGTCAATAATTTGTATATTTAAAGGTTTACTTTTGACTTAAAAAATAGTTAAAAATAATAATTGTTCTTATGTTTTCGAAATGAAAATACACATGGTTTGACTTTCTAATTCCAATTTATTTATTTTTAAATACCGAAATCATTGTGATTTAATATTGCTGACATTGTTATATATTGATTTGTAAATAATTTCTAAACTGAAAGGTAAAAGTGAGTTTTATTGAATAATCTAATTTAATAAAGTCTACTTTGTCACATTCTTCTAAAACCAGCACAAAGTCGAAGCTTTTGCTGCCGCTGGTCTTAAGGTTACGTCACTGATTGGCTCAGCAGAGTCGAGGGTTCCTGTGACCTGTCAGTTACACAAGGCTAATGACCTACTTGAGGCACGTGATTACAGGAGCTCTGGCGCCACCGTGAGGGCAGTGAGAGGTACTTCCTGCCACAGAGCTCAACATTTTCCAAAAGATTCTTCAATGTTTTGTGGACACCAGACGACCACGACACCAAACTTTAAGATTTGAAGACTAAAGTAAACACAGGTTTAAATCAAGAAACACCATTATTATAAATAAAATTAATATGATATACAGTTTTAGTTTTATTTTCGATTACTTTTATTCTAAATAAAACTTACTATTAATACATTTTTCTTTTAACCTGAAATATAATTTATTCTTTGTGTTTATTATTTCATTTATTTTTAAATATTTACTTTTGATTCTGATTTATTATTAGTTTTTTACTTTTTTTTAAAGAAAATCCCTTATTTATTAAATACATTGATCTTTTTTTCAACTAACTTCTTTATTTTTCTTCAGTTAAATATGTGCTTTAGTGCTTTTTTTAATCTAAATTAAATGTTAAATATTTAAATTTTCCTCCATATTTTTAATCAAGTTTGGAATATATATATTTTATATACTTTTCTTCTAATATGACTAGTCTTTCTCCTTCGATCTATTATCTAATTTTTTCTTTATTTCTTTTTTTTCCGTCCATTATTGCCCGGTCTTGTGAATTTGTGTGATGTATGGATCTGGTTCTAAAGTGGTGTTTTCAGGTGACTCACCCTCCCATCTTGTCTTTGTCCGGGTCCATGTCACTGTGGAGCAGATCAACAACGTCACTCGGGTGTCGCACCAACGACACCTGCAACAATCAAGTCTGTACTCACTCGAAGGAGAAGCCGTCGATCCTGTGACCAAGAAGCAGAAAAACCAAAGTTTAGACATAAAGTCGTGATGATTTAACCCCCCCACGCCCCGGGTCATCGTGACCCCCTCACTGACCCGTAGTCTGTGGTGCTGCCCTTCCTCTTGCGGTTGTAGTCCATGCCCGGCGTGTTGATGGAGATGAGGTCGTTGGAGCTGGGCGACATGAAGCCAGTCATGGTCGACGAGATGTCCATCCGTTGGTCCGCCATCAGGTTATCTGTGCGGCGAGGAGGGACCAAATCAGAGCGTGAACGCCTCCTCGCAGCCTCTCGGGCGACTGTCGGATTGTCTTTGAACTCACCGCAGATGTTCATCACTGCCTCTGTGTTAAAGTCATCTCCTTCCATCCACTCTCACTCCTTCAACTGTCGACACACACATCTGAGCGTCACACAACAACACAACAACACAAGAGCCACGACCTCTGCGACCCCGCGGACAGATCTGGGTCGCAGCGGATCGTTTTACACGATGCACAACATACAGCACAAAGGCTTGAGAAGTACATAAATACAACGGTTTGAACTTCTCGTCTCAATTTACACACAACGCTGGACTGAGAGCAGCTTCTGCTCACGAGATCAGACCTGATCCAAGTAGCATTTACAGAGAAATGACTACAATAGTGACGACAATAACACTAAAAGAAAACATGTTGAACAATTGTTTTAAAGAGGGGGCTGCTGGAACATTTGAATCATTATTATTATGTTAGAAAAACAAACTTTTAATGTTGCCTTTTGATGTTAAATAAATAATTTTAAGAAATGATTGCATTTAAATGATAAGATAACAGAACATGTTTATTGCCGGTAAACTCAACATCAGATGTCTGTAGTGATTACAGTATAAAATAAAAATAATAATCCTCAGTAAGACTCATTAAAGTGAGAATATAAATTAATAATTAAATCAAATAATAAATTAAATGTATCAAGGGTTCCTGAACCAGATTTCAAACAAAAAAAACTTAAGTACACAAAACTTTTCCATTTAATGTGAAAATAAAGTCGATATTTTTGACACTTTTCGTACAGTTTACAAATACTAAATATCACAAGTAAATATAATGAAGGCAAATATTATTTCAAAACATATTTTGAATAAATAAATAAAATGAGTGAGAGAATAAAAGAAAATTGCAGCAATATTGAAACATAAAAACACATAATCAGATTCTATTTTTTAACGTGCGACAGCAAAGGTCAGATGTCAGTCAATCAAAAGTCATTAAAACACAGTTTTGAATGGAGATTCTAGGAGTGGATTGACAGTCGTGGAGTGTGCTCTTCCTCACCTGGATAGGAAACTGGTGCAGGCCTCCTGCTGGGGCCTAAGCTCTGTCTGGATCCGCTCTCTGGGTCTGGTTCTGATCCGGTCTCGTTCGGTTCTTGTTGATCTGCTCCACAGAGTCGAGACGAGGTCGGTCTAATCCTCACTGCGCCAGCGCTGCCTGCAGATATCTGCAGAGACGAGACAAAGATTATCCTCCGGAAACTCCAAATACAGTCTCCGCTCTCAGATACTGTGCTACGCCTCGTGGAAATGTTACTTCAGGAAGAAAATGACTCAGAATAAATGAACACAATTCATGCAAACATCCCAACAGGAGTCAAACACTAGCATGAACGTTTGTGAGCCAGGACAAATCAAGTTATCATCTTATTATCTGAACAGTGGAGTGTATCCCAGCTACCAAGGGTCAAAGGCAGAATGATGTTCTCCAAATAAATATTAATGTCCTTGTGTTTGTATTCACTAATGTAAGCTAGCATGCTAACTAGCTTCAGTTGTAGCATCTTCATTAAATAAATTAATCTTCTTTTATATATTTTTTCTGTGGTTATATATAATGATATATGTACATCTTAAACATTTGTCACTGTGACAGGAAGTCTGAAGAGAGTTTGACGTCTCTGTTGACGTTCTTGAACGCTAACGTTAGCATTTAGCACGTACAATGTTGTCGTAACATTAACTCCAACTAATAACACAAGAAACACTTGACAATGAACATCTTTACATTCACATTTCCAGATTTTATATATATATATATATATATTTTACTCATTTGAAATGTTTATTAAAATAATAAAATCTCAAATATTCGTTTCTCTTTGATGAATAAAACTTATAAAAAATTATAAATAAAGTATTTATATATACATATTCCTCACTTTTCATTTCATATTATTATTTTTTTCTTCTTTTTATACGTTTGATTTAATATCATTTGAGCCTCGAGTTCGACCGCTGAGACAAATGGAACTTTTGGCAGTGATTTTGTCGGAGGTTTTGAAAAAAGGGGTCAGAGGTGAAGCGTCATGAACATTTAACTGGACACATGTTTTCCAGTCCAACCTTGGAGCAACTTTCCCTTCACTTGGATGGACAAGCAAGGGTCTGTTGTTTCCTGTGTTGGAGGGTGAACCAGCGACGACTCTCTGAAGCGAAGTGTCATAAAAGGAAACATGTTATCCTGGATGATCGGTCGACGAAGGAGAAAATAAGGAAGCGGACGATGGTTCCGTTTAATTATGGATCTTTCATTACCGAACCCTGGCTCTGGTGCGACGCCTGCTCCCGACAAATGACTCTCTTTCAAACACAATTAACTGGTCTCATAACAAGACGTAAATATTTAAACGGTACTATGAATGAGACCAATCTACCTTCCCGGGAAAAACACAATGAATTAATGGAGCGTCGGCGACGACTGTTCACCGAGTAAAAGGAGGAAACCACTGCGTCACTGTGAAAAGAGTTAGAAGTGGGTCAGCTCGTCTCTATGGTTTCAGCCCGGCCAGCTTCGATTTCCATTCACCACCTACTTCTTCTTCTGAGTGAGTCAGCAAACCATTCAAGCCTTGTGTGGCGGCGCCGGCTCCACACCCACCAGAGCCGCCGCCCATTAGTCACTTGTTCCGCCAGGTGGAGACCCGGGTCACTCAGAACCATCGTGCAACGACCCGCAGTCGGACTTCATGACGAGTTTATTGTTGTTGCTTGAAGGGAAGATCTATGCAACATGTTCTCTTTATTTTATAGACGTGGAAGAAACTATTGAAACACTTAAATACTGCAGTTTCTTTTTTACCGATAATCCATATTTAACAGCAACGTACCCATTTAAAAAATATATATTTGCTTTCTTTGGAATTTTTAATGTCATTTCTTCTTGGATGGTTTAAATTTCATTTTACGTTTCAATTGCGTCGACTGAAATCCTACAAGATCTCAGTATTGACTGAGGACGTGAGGATACAGTGACTCCAGCAGCTTTTAAAGCTGATGTTTTGACATATTTTGGTTTGAAAAACAAATGAAAGCAGTTACGACTTCGTCAAAAGTCATGTGGTCAGTAAATTCTGCAAGAGTCAAGTACTCGACAATACTACACATATATCCTTGTTACTACACTATCAACACCAGAGTCAAGTACTCGACAATACTACACATATATCCTTGTTACTACACTATCAACACCAGAGTCAAGTACTCGACAATACTACACATATATCCTTGTTACTACACTATCAACACCAGAGTCAAGTACTCGACAATACTACACATATATCCTTGTTACTACACCATCAACACCAGAGTTAAGTACTCGACAATACTACACATGTATACTTGTTGCTACAGTATCACCATTTATTGCAATATTTCGTATCGTTAAACATGTAACGTGATACGCATCGTTTCAACAGATTCTTGCCTATACACACATATTATTTTTTGCTGAGATACATGCAGAGTTTACTTATTTTTATTTTTATTACAATGAAAGTTATGAAACCCTGATATCCAACTGAAGTGGCTCTTGAGGGTCAATCATTCCTTCCTGCTTTTATCAATCCCTCTGGGTCACACCTTGTTATTCAAAACTACCTTTGACGCCGAACATAATGACACCTGGTCTGTGACTGTGAGAGACACCAACTCACTTCTGCTACAACTGTTGACCTGCAAAACAAATGAGCAAAAACCCAAAGCACAACGACTGACCTGGTGTTAACATTGTCGCTTGAGAACATTTTTAATTGACATCATCTTCACTCTGCACTCGTCTCATACGGTTCTTATCGCAGCCAAACCACTCCATGGATCACCATGACAAGCTCATTACACACAGCAGAGTCGATCAATCCTCAGTCAAGTCAGAACGATCGTTCAGTTCCAGGAAAAAATGTCCAGAATGCAACGCTGCGCTCGCCAGTGGCTCAAAAGGTCGAGATTTCCTTCTTACAATCAACTCCTTATAAAGCTTCTCGACATGTTTTCTGTTCACGTTTGGTCAAGTCTTGATGTCATTTAATGACAATTGAGCTGAGACCCAGAGACTTGAGTATCTCAAGGGGTTCCTCAGGTCTGTGGGTCTTTACTACGAGTGTAAGAAAATATTGATGCACTTAAATATTAAGATGTTTTAATTCAGGATACTGTATCAATATTCAACAAAACTGTATCTACTGTAATTACATTTTTCAACGGATACACATTTACAATAATTTCTCTTTAATATTTTGGATTTCAACTTATATTTTATTTATATAGTTTATATTAAAATAAAATGTGCACAAAATAAAATATGTATTTATTTATTTATAATTAACATGTGAATATTCAGTGTGTTTGTTCATTTTCGTTTTGCAATTAAAGTTCTGGCCCCTAGATGGGAGCAGCCATTATGTCCTCTGTGGCAATGACTGAGGACGAGAGGATACAGTCGACTCCGGGAGCTTTTAAAGCTGATGTTTGGACATAGTTTGGTTTGAAAACAATTGAAAGCAGTTACGACTTCGTCAAGAGTCATGTGGTCTGTAAATACTGCAACACCAGAGTCAAGTACTCAACAATACTACACATATATCCTCGTTACTACAGTATCACGATATATATCGTATTGTTGACCCTGTATCGAGATATGCATCGTATCAACACACACCTACTGTCAGCGATGTACTCGTATTAATAAACTATTAAAGTCAAAGACAACCGACATAAGAGTTCGATTGAACAAGAATCATGAGTGAACTGATGACATCATCACTCTCTGGACACAAACCATCTTTGGTCACTACATGACTCTCTGTAGACGTTGAAGGCCACGATGACATCACTCTGTCGGTTCCAGTTGTAACTGTGATCGACGGCAAGCATGTGTGTGGATGATCACATGGTTCGGCTGAAGCTCACGGAGGATTTTTTCTCCGGGTTCACACACATTAGTGTGTATCACACAAGTGTTGCTGCAGCTTCATTAGCCTCACGGTGACACCAGCACAAAAACCAATTAAAGCGAGTCGTCTCATCGTCGGGATCCCGACCACCTTCATTATCTCGCTCATTAGACTCGAGGTAAAACACGCAGTAGATTACGAGTGGAACACGTCGAGGGTTCATTTAAACACAGTTGGTGTTGATCCAACTTCTGCACGATCGGATCCCGAGTACGACGCCGACGGAGGACGAGCTCCATTTTATGCAAAAACAACAACAACAACGAACGTGAGGCAGGTACAACCATGAGATGTTCCCAAGCCAGAGTCTCAGAGAGGATCTGGAGATATTGTATCAAATTAATTTTACAAGGAAGGAGTTTAAAATAAAAACATACAATTAGTTACTTTTTTTAAACATTTGTTTTAAGTTGAAAATGGACGTTGTGTTGAACAAATTTGGTTGTTGTTTACACGACCCACAAGATCATTGAATATGTCGTTGGTAAAAACGCTGCTTAAAGAGAATATCTGAATTAGCAAGAATGTGTTGATACGATACGTATCGCGATACAGGCTCAACAATACGATATATCGTGATACTGTATTAACAAGGATATATGTGTAGTATTGTTGAGTACTTTACTATGGTGTAGCAGAATTTAGAGACCACATTTTCAAATTTTCAAATATCGTTTGTTATTTGGAAAGAAAAAAAAAGTGCAAGTATTATTCTAGTTTTAGAGAGTTTTAAAGAACATTACTGGCAAAACATCAGCTTTAAAAGCTGCTGGATTTAACTGTATCCTCTTGTCCTCAGTCATTGGTGGGATCTCACGTGATTTCATTGTTTTTTTGCTGCGTAAATACTGCAGCCAGTAAGCAAACACATTAAAAAAAACAACATTTGTATTATTTAGTTTCAACCAAAAAAGATGAAATGTTAATTGTAATTTAAAAAAATATATAAATAAAACATGTATTACAGATTATTGAAACATAAACTTTAAAATAACTATAATAACAAACAAAATATGTGGAAGATGTGGAAGCAAAAAAACGAAATAAATACAATAAAAAATTGATACAATACTGTTTATTATAACTAAAGTATTGTGAATTTCCAAGTGTAAAACTTCTACAAAAACGACTCTAAATAATCCTATATGTCAGAAAACACATAATACATCTCTGAAAACCTGTCATCTCTGTGGTAGACTTTTCTCACATCTAAACCATTACGTTTTTCTTGTCATTAATCATTAGAAAAATGAAACGTAAACGTTGAGATCTGAAGGTTTATCTCATGTTACAGTTGCATCTTCAACTAAATACTAAACGTCGGGCTGTGAGAAAAAACAAGACTTCTGTTCCGCCGAGGGACCGGATTTCACGGCTATGTCATCTCTCAAACATGTCAGGAAATGGGGAAGCAGGTCAAAACAGATCCGAAACCCACCACACCTATTCTTCTGACCCCAGCGTTCCACTGATCGGAAGCGTCCTGCTGTTGACCGGTGTTTGACACGGATGACAGAACCAGAGACGAACCGTCACAAAAGCCGACAACACCGCCATCGTGGTGGCATGTGGGCGCTGATCAACCCCGGATCAAGCTCCGATGCCCGTCACCGATGAGGATCACCAGAGATAACGCCAGGAATAAAAACTTTGTGACCAGACAGACGCTTTACGACTTCCAGATGATCCGTGACCTACTTCGCCAACGTTGACGTTTCCCTGTGATTATTTATGAAGCGTTATCTGATGAACGGGAAACTTCAACGACCGATAAAGGTTGAGGAGAGATAAAGTAGGTTTTATTGTCGACATCATCTCAATTATTCATTAAATCATATACTTTTTAAACTTCATACGTGTGAAGAATACTGTTGAGATATGAAATAACCAGTAGTCAATTGAATACGTTTCACTTTTGTGTTAATATACTTGTAAATCTGACACTAAGAGTCAGTGCCTCACCAACCATGAACCGCACGTCACTGCTTCATACCATGTGGATTTATATCTTAAGATAGTATTTTATGTTACGTATACAGTAGAAAGAATCTATTCAGAGGGAAATTCAGGTTCTCAGAAAGAGAGTTTATCAATTAATTGATCAATAAGATGAAACAACTATCGATTAATGATTATTTTTTAAATTGTAGACTTTTCAATTCAATATAAAACATGTTATGTTCCACAGACAGTACTAAAAGAGTACTGAGCTACTTCATCAAACTTTTTCTCAAAATGTTATGCCTACCAAGAGAAATATTTGATTTAATTATGGTGAAATATTAATGAAACGATTCAATTTTCTGATGGTACTGATACATTTACATTCAATCGATGTAAAAAGAATAAATAAGGGAATGAAATAGACACCGTTTATGCATCACTTCCTTTTTCCCTTCACTTTTCCATTAGAAAAAATGTGTGTTTTTGTATCTGATTGTATCACTTTTTCTACTTATTCTTTTATTTCGATCGATAAAGTTTCTGCGTCAACAAAAAAAATCCCCAATTAAACAGTATTTCATTGCTGATACTTAAGTTGACACCAAAACCCTTTTCAGAGTTCTTACAAATAATTTCAGGTCTCAACCCTTGTAGTACCACAAACACATCATTTTTCAGGCCTCTGGGTCACCTTGACCCAGACATAACACAAGGGTTAAGAACTTTGTGTCCAAAACCATTCAAAGATTCAGTCTTGACGTACAAGAGTTTCAACTCATTCCAATGATTCATTCACCAGTTGACAAATCACAGTAGTTTGTATTTTTCAAGTATTCGCTCAACAAAATCTCGCTCCAAGACATTTCCAGGCCAGAGTGTAACCATCATCTCCTTCATACCAGGACTCTGCCTCATCTTCTCCACACACATGCAAGAAGAACCTTAAGAACAAGAAGATGTACGTCTTATGAGTTTTACCTTCTATTAGGACGTTCTGCTAAATCAAATGTTGCTCATGAACTGGTTATGTGACTTATACACAGGGTTGTCAAAAGTATCGAAGCTCAAAAAAGTATCCGGATATAACATTTCAGTATTCTTTTTTCCTCTTCTACACCCCCCCTTCCCCCCTCCGCCCACTCAACTAGAACATATTGTTCTAATAGTTATAGTTTCATTGGACTAACTCTGACCAACACGAAACTTGTTATCATACTTTCTTCTCGCACAATTGTCTCGATTATACAGTTTAACGTGTGGTTCCGATATTCCTTACATGTCGGAACAGAGGTTGCTTTTTTTTGCATTTTTTCTTTTGTTAATAAAAATATTTATTTAAATTGGATTTTTTTGTGGTACGGAAAATTGTACGGAATATTTTTCCCCAAGTATCAAGTTGAACAGAGTAGTATCGTGACAACCGTTAACTATGTTCTTCGGCAATTCATCTCAATATCAAATTATTTTTTAATGAATATTCTTGTAGTGTTTCAACATTTTTTAGATGTTACATATTTTTTTTAAATCAAATTTTTCAAAATGTATTATTGTATTTTGCAGATTTTTCCAATGGAATTCCACTTTTTTAAGTAAAAGAATAACGTGGGAAACTTCTAAAGTAGACTTAATTCCTCAAAAATCTAAAGAATTTTCCACAGTTTACACTAAAAACCCTCATGTCGGCTTCACTAACGCGATCAGTAAATCCCACTGAAGTCAAGTGAACCTGTAGATGTCGTAACACTGTCCCAGGCTTTCAAGGAACACATTGCAAACATTGCTGAGGGAAGCGAAGAATAGCCTCACACCTTCAGTTCTTAGAAAAGTCCTGTAAACAAAAGCTTCCTGTCACTTGTCAGCAGACAAGACCAGGGGTGAAAGGTCACTCAATATCTTTATGTTCATTTCTAATCTAAAAAACCCCAGATCTGACTCGCTTCATTGCTCCACAATCCAACCACTCGAGATCAAGATCAATTCATCCGAACATCCATTTTCTATTTGATTCAAAACAAATCGATTACCTCCATGTATTGATCAGGTCTTTGGAAAGCATCCTCTGACAACAGTCGCCCAGGAAGCAACACAACACAGGTTTTCAGTTACACACACTTACATAAAAAAAGATGACGACAACAACAACACAATAAAAGACGCTGTCGAAGAACCAATGCGGCGAGGCCTGTTTACATTGCTAGCATGTTAGCATCGGATTCTCTCCGGGAGTGACGTAGAGACACAGAAATAAAACGAGGCCCCGGTTTTGTTCTCGGGGCGACGTGTCCGAGAATGAATCGAGCGGAGGATCGACGGCGACGAAACGCACGACCATCGAAGCCGATCTTCGCCGCGGCGGGTCATGGTTCCTTCGCCGCATCGACGACCATCGCGGGGGGAGAACGAGAGGAAAATGGGGTAAAAAAAAAAAAAAAAGGGACACAAAGTGTCCGCGCAGATGCATCGACAACAAGGTTCAGACTTCGGTACTCACGTCTCCTGGAGCGGGTCGGGTCGATCCATGGAAGGCCGCGGAGTATCACGATAGAACAGCCCGACACCAGTGTGACATAAACGAACCTCGATCGCTGACCCAGTTTCTCGCCACCGTCATGCCTGTCGGACCACTAACCTAGTTTCGCAGCCAATGGGGGAGCGGCAGCGGCCGGGGGTGCCGCTCCGGCCAATCACGGGAGAGCTCGCGCCGGCATAACATGACGGACGCCGGCGTCGGCCAATCCGGAGGGAGAGTGAACGGAATGCAGGGGAGGGACTGGTGGCGCCGAGCGTGATGTGTGCAGGCCCCGCCCACCTCAGGTGCAGCAACATGAGACTCGTTGAACTGATTCTCACTGACGGTTCTTACATCATCAACGCAGTCGTTAGCAGTAGATGCACATGAGCATCATTCAGAAACAAAGGATTAGCTTCGGTTTGGATCCAAACAGTCTGCAGTCCGACACCACCAGTTGTATTGTTCTTATGCAATTTATCTGAGTTTCCAAAAATATACAGATTATTATTATTATATTATTTAAATGTGACAGTTTTCTTTGTGGATTTTTAAAAAGGTTTTTATTTTGAAGAACCAAGTAAGAAACTACCAGTTGCATAGTAGAATGTATTATTTACATTTATATGTAAATGTAAATAATGACATAATAAAGATAATATATAATATAACATATAATATAATATAATAATATATATATATATATATATATATATATATATATATATATATATATATATATATAGCAAATAACTGAATTGTCCACCAACAATCACAGTAGTGAGTAAATACTACAAATCAGTCAGATTAGATGTTGAATTGTTTTGCTTTAACAACATTGGCAATAAAGTGTTTTGATTCTGATTGTGAATAGAATGAATTAAATAAATATATTTATAATAAAACGAGATGAATAAAAAATAAAAATGTAATAAATAAATTAATAATAATAATAATAATAATTATAATAATAATAAATAAATGAAACAATATAAGAAATACAATAAAATAACATCAATTAAAATGTGGCAGAACTTCTAAAACCATAAATCTTTTTTTTTCCATCCATTTTCTATCGCTTATTCCCTTATGGGGGGTTTGCGTGGGGCTGGAGCCTATCCCAGTTTCTTCGGTGGGAGGCGAGCGACACCATGGACAGGATCCCAGTCTGTTGCAGGACACACAGAGACACACAAACTTTCACACACACACTCATACCTACGGACAATTTCCCCCCAACCTTGGGAGGAAACCGGAGTGCCCGGAGTAAACCCACACGGACTGAAAACTAAAAAACTAACTGAAAAAAACACACACAGGAAAAACAATTACTGATACAAATAAACTAAAATAATATTGAAAATACTCAAATTAAAAAAGTGTTGAGTTTGTCATACATGATAAAAGTGTGGTCTTCAGTGAAGACTCTTCACCTGCGAGGAGTCCCTGCGGCTCCAACACTAATCAAGAGGTCAAACAGGTAATCTCAAGATTACATCCTAGTCTCTGTAACTGCTCTAACTATGTCTTGTTATGTCACCTAATGTGGGCTGACATGGCATAATCTTTTCAATAAAGGTGTCACCCGAAATAGTTCGTCGGTGAGTCATTTGAAAATAACCTTCAAAATGAAAGTTCAACCAGAATATCAATGTTAGAAACTATTAACATTTTGGGTGAAATAACTTTTTCCACTTCTGTAACTGGGCTTATAGTTACATCACTGCTGTTGTGCAAGTATGACTGACCCTGATTCAGCCAAAACGCTTTGATCGCAGTAATTGAATGAAGTGTGGAACTGATCTGGGAGCATTGTTAAAACTGTCCAATTGTTTTTAACGATTTTTAAATGGAGGGAAATAAGTTAAAACTATAAATGTCATCTGCATACTGAATCATTGATTTTAACATTTATTGTGTTAAAAGCTTTTTCACTGAAATGTTGCTAGTTTTTTTTTTTTTTTTAAGCCATTACATTTTTTAAATTATTGAAATATATAATTTATTTATCGAAAGGTTGATTATTTTTCATTTTGAATATTTTTTTTTACAAAAATTTGAATTTGTTCAAATGAATTATTTAAAGATTTTATAAATTAATATTCTAATTCCAATTATTCAAAAAATATATCTATAGTAATTTAGTATTATTTATTTTATTCGTAGCCTTTTAAATTCAATATACAAATGGGTTAATAATACACACCAGACTGAATTTGTTTTAATAAAAACAAATTAAAATTTTCCACATATACATTATTGAACTAAATATTAAAAATAATAATAATAATAATCTTTCCCTTGACTTATAATAAAAAGTGAGAAGACGTTTTTTTTCAAGTCAATAATAAACACATTAAACTAGTTATGTGTTAAACAAGCTGTGTTGCATTTTTACATATCGTCGCTAGAGAGCAGTGTCTTGTCATGTACCAAAGAAACACATCTGTCACGCGTTAAAGCGATAAAATACACATTTAAAAAAACAGTTACTTCACGATAAAACACTTGGAAAAACCGTTAAAAAAAAAATACTTGAAGCGTGTGACGCCTCGAATTAAAAATACATCATCGTAAAATAAAAAAATAATAACGTAGCATCTTCCAAAACGTTAAATCAAGACATTGTGAATGTTGACCACGTTCTAAAAAAAAATCAAGTATTGAACATTGTTTTTGATTAATTTGACCTTATTTAATTTGACACTGAAGATGCTTTAAACTTGTATTTACGTAATTAAATAAAACAAATATTATTTGGAGTATTTAATACAGAGACTGGAAAAAAAATAAAAATAAAATAAATCAAATTACAAACATTAAATAATAAATAGTTTACTGTCGTATTGTTGCATTCATTGTGCTGCGTTCATGAACATCCGGTGTCTACACTATGACGCTGTAACCCGTATGAAAGTGTCACTCAGGAATGCAGAGTAACCGGCGCCCGTGAACGCAACACGCGGTGTCACATGGCAGGTGAAGACGCTCAACAAGCAGACGCGCACACTTGACAGAGAGTGTGTGTCGGCGTGCGTGAGAATGTCCAGGTGTGCGTGAGAGGTTTTTGAAAAGATCTTCCTCATCGATTAACTATAAATATATATATATTTTTGGACTTTAATTCTGGGAGGAAGTCCGCAGGAGGCGCGTCCAAGTAAGTGTGTGTTGTTAAAACATCATGACGTGCACGTGTTGTCAAGTTACTTTGAAAATATCCAACCTTGTTGTCAGAAGCTGCGATAAAAGTGTGCGTGCAGTGGTCGTGCGCGTGTCATTGTGGTGGAGCCAGTTTACTGAGCAGCAACATTCTTCGTCGTCGATGCACATTTTTTGACAACATTGTTTTAGTTGTGAGTCAGTGCGTGCACGTTGTTGTGATCTTTATCCTAATAATTGTGTGACAACATCTAATACATGCAATAGAACACGCCAGGTCTGTTTCATGACGCGTTTAATCGACATTTAAATAATATAATGAATATTTTTCCGGCTTCCAAATTTCATTATCAACTAGCTGTGTGACAAAATATCCATACACATAAATATCATATACTTAAACATCAATATACATAAATATCGATACACTTAAAAGTCGATATACTTAAATATCGATATTATTAAATATCAATATAATTAAATATTCATATACTTAAATATCGATTTAATTAAATATCAATAAAATTAAATATCCATATACTTAAATATCGATATAATTAAATATCTACATACTTAAATATCCATATACTTAAATATCCATATACTTAAATATCGATATAATTAAATATCCATATACTTAAATATCCATATACCTAAATATCCATATACTTAAATATCGATATAATTAAATATCCATATACTTAAATATCGATATAATTAAATATCCATATACTTAAATATCGAGACATTTTCTCCAGGAAATTTTAACAATGACCAATAGCACTCTATCAATTTGTTCTTTTTGGCGTTCAAATAATTTTTAACATATTTCTAATATTTCTTTTTTATTTTCAATTAACTTGCAAATATTCACGGCATTGTTTAATTTCTGTGTAACAATTAAACTTCTGGCCGCTAGATGGCAGCAATGATTACGTCTTCGGCAGCTACATAAAACAATTAAACCCAGTGAGATTGCGACAATGACTGGGGATGAGAGGATACAGTGACTCCAGCAGCTTTCAAAGCTAATGTTTGGACATATTTTTGTTTGAAAACTAATGAATGGATGGATGGATGGATGGATAGATGGATGGATTGATGGATGGATGGATAGAAAGATAAATGGATAGATGGATGGATAGAAAGATAAATGGATGGATGGGTGGATTGATGGATGGATGGATGGATAGATAGAAAGATGGATGGATGGATGGATAGAAAGATGGATGATAGAAAGATAAATGGATGGATGGATAGAAAGATAAATGGATGGATGGATGGATTGATGGACGGATGGATAGAAAGATGGATGATGGTTGGATAGAAAGATAAATGGATGGATGGGTGGATTTATGGTTGGATGGATAGAAAAATGGATGGATGATGGATGATGGATGATGGATGGATGGATGGATGGATTGATGGACGGATGGATAGAAAGATGGATGATGGTTGGATAGAAAGATAAATGGATGGATGGGTGGATTTATTGTTGGATGGATAGAAAAATGAATGGATGGATGGATGATGGATGGATGGATGGATGGATGGATAGAAAGTATAGATATAAAGTAAAGACTCACAGAAGGTTCGACTGCTTGAGTTACTTAAGCTAAAGCTTACATGTCAATTCTTAACATAAAAACCTGTCAGAACATGGTTACAGTGTTGTAAACATTGTGATATTTACTGATACATTCTAACACCCTCTGACAACTATGCTGATCCCACCAAGCATGTCAGTCTTTGCTGCTCACCCTTGAGTTCCTAAAGACAAAAAACTGTGTTGTGAGAAATTATGGCTTGTGTTTTCACCAACAAACGGTTTTATGCTCCCGGATAGAAAACACGGCTTCGCCTCCGCATGTCCCGTCAAGCTCCGTCAGGCTCGGAGCCATTAAATGATGTTTAGTTTCAGAGACACATGCTGTGTAATTGCAGCTCATCAATTTCTGACAGTGTCGGCCCGGGCGGGTGTGGGGGGTCGATGTGCTAATTGTGGTAGATCCAGCTTAATGCGAGGCTCCCCTCGGCTCCAGCATCTGACACCCGCGCTCGGCCACCTGAAAGAACTGAAGGACCTTCTCATGGAAACCTGCTTTGAAAGGCTTGAAAGACACGGTTGCCGCTGACGACGCGGTTCGGACGACGCTCGGAAGCAAAACAAAAACACACGCTTCTGACAGTCTTAACCAGCGCGAATCTTGTCTGTATCGTTTATTTTTCAATCTGAGGGGTCATGAAATGTTCCTAATCCAGAGTATATTGCAGATGGCAATAGATTCACCTCCTTCTATCCCATCATGGAAAACCTTAAATCACCTTATTTACTGATCTGGTCAGAATCCTCATCCTTATTTTTGGTCTTATATCATACATCATCATATTGTTGACTCTTAATTAAGTAAATTCACTGATTTACCTTTAAAAAATCAGATTGTAAAAAAATTGCATCAGTCTATAATTGAAAAATAAACTTTATTAGCATGTTTTCAATGTCAGTTTAAAATCAACAATTGACTTATTCCAGAGATTTAATTGAATACTATTTATTTTTAAAAAGTCAAGTTTAATGATTTTATTTTGCTAGTTCTGAACGCAGCAGAAGTTAAAAGTCATAAGCATTTACTTTTCCAAATCCAGATGGAACAACACAACAGAACAACACCAAAATGAAGGCATTTATTATAATTATTAAGTCTTTTTCCAGTTGTGTTGGTGAAAACACAAGCAAAAACTCTTTGTAAGTAATAAAAAAAACTTAAATCATCAAAAACACTGAACGAGTAGATTCCTATGTTTGTCCGTTAGCAAGAATAACTGTAATACAGACGGCATTATTTTTTGGGATAAAGAAGAGATGGAACTATGGAAGTGTGTCTAATAACCGTCTGGATTCACAAATCTGTTGAAGGATTTATCATGGCCAGTGTTACAGAAGGATCTGACTCACAAGTAGGCAAGAATCTGTTGATACGACCATTTAACGATACATAAGCAACGATACGATATATAGTGATACTGTAGTAACACATATATATTTGTAGTATTGTCGAGTATTTGACTCTGGTGTTGCAGAATTTACAGACCACATGACTCTTGACGAAGTCGTAACTGCTTTCATTTGTTTTGAAACAAAAATATGTCCAAACATCAGCTTTAAAAGTTGCTGGAGTCACTGTATCCTCTCGTCCTCAGTCATCACCGGGATCTTATTGATCCTTTAGCTGCGGCGCATGTAATAAAAAATGCTGCCATCTAGCGACCGGTAGTTTAATTGCAACACAAAAATGAACAAATATTATGAATATTTGGATGTGTGTGGAGGACGTAATGACTGCTGCCATCTAGTGGCCGGAAGTTTAATTGCAACACAAAAATAAAGAAAAAAAACCCCGCCTAGATTGGCATGTTAATTGTACATAAAAATAAATAAATAATGGAATTATTTTATAAACACTTTATTCAAATATAAACCATACAATAACTATGCCGTGAATAAAATATCATTTGAAATAATAAAAAATTGATACAAGGAATAATATACCGTGATTATATATTTTGGTGTTTTGATGTTTTATTTAAAGCCATCTAATGGCTGGAAGTTAAATCGCAACACAAAAGTCAACAAACCCCGCGACTATTTGCACCGTAAATGTAATAAAATATTGAGAATAATTTAATTTTAAACACATTTTATTCACTTTATTAACATTTCAATCATAACAACACAATGACAAATATTAATTTTGATTTAAAAGCCCCCCCCCCCCAAAAAAAAAATCAATAAAGTACTGTTGATTATATCTATAGTATCGACAGGAATGAAATACATACAAGTATATCAATATTCGTACATCCCTAAAAGACATTATTCTAAAAAAGTATAAAATGATATGGAAACTTGGCAGAGGTATGTGCACTGTGAGTGCGTTTCTTTATTCATCTCTGAAGATAAGATTAGACACAATATCTATGTAAGTTTTAGTGTGTGTTGATGACACCAGAGGAGTGTGTGTGTGTGTGTGTGTGATGAGTAACACTCTCGGGCGCCTCATTGTTCATCCACATGTAAACGTCACCCGCAGATACGTTCACGGCTCCAGGCCAAGACTTGCTCTTAATCCAATATGTTTGGTCCTGAGCTGTAATCTGGACCAGCGGCGGCGCCGCCAGAAAAGGTTGGAATCTTCTGGTAGTAACGCCGGGTTTGTGTGTTTGTGTGTGTGTGTGTGTGTGTGTGTGTGTGTGTGTGTGTGTGTGTGTGTGTGTGTGTGTGTGTGTGTGTGTGTGTGTGTGTGTGTGTGTGTGTGTCTGTGTGTGTGTGTGTGTGTGTGTGTGTGTGTGTGTGTGTGTGTGTGGGGGGGTGTGTGTGTGTGTGTGTGTGTGTGTGTGTGTGTGTGTGTGTGTGTGGACACGATGGTGGGTGGCGTGCCATGTGAGCGCTCGTGACAGCATGTGATCAGAGCAGCCAGAGGCCGATGATGCTCTGATGCGTTGGTCTCTGCTCGTCATGTGACTTCCTGTCGGGATCCACGTCCATCTTTTGTCCGTTTGTGAGCAACAACAGGATCTTTAAACAGATGTTATATTCGAGTTCATGATGTACAATAGTCGCAGTGAAGTTAATATTTACCTGGTTGATGTCGGAGGTTATTCAGTGACTCGGGTTGAGGTTTCTCCAGGTCATCCCAGCAACACTTGTTGATCCTGGTCTAGTCCTGGTCTCTGTCCTGGTCTCTGTCCTACCATGAGTGGAACCTTTTTGTTTCTTTAATACATGAATAGCCAGAAACTTTTAAATCTTTTAAACATAATCTTTACTAGGGTTGTAAGAAAATACTTGTACACTTCACAATCATTTTTCTATATTTATAACATATATATAGTACTGTGTCCATTTTTACAAATGATATTCTATTTTTATCATAGTTCTTTTATGGGTTTTTTTCAATAGTGTTTATAAAAAAGATAATTCGATTTTTTTAAAATATTTTGTAATGAACAAATGTGCACAGCGTTTGTTCATTTATGTGTTTCAATTATACCTCCGACCACTAGATGGCTGTGAGAAAACATCGAAACACTTAAATATATAATTGCAGTGTATATAATGCTTTTTTTTCTAAATATTGTGTTGATATTCAACAGCCTTGTATCATTGTTTGACAGCATAGTTATTTTATGGTTTATATTTCAATAAAGTGTATTAATTAACGTGCAAATATTCTTAGCTTTTTTTTCATTTTTGTGTTGCAATTCAACTTCCGAGGACGAGAGGATACAGTGACTCCAGCAGCTTTTAAAGTTGATGTTTGGACACATTTTGGTTTGAAAACAAATTAAAGCAGTTACGACTTTGTCAAGAGTCATGTGGTCTGTAAATATAACACCAGAGTTAAGTACTCGACAATAATACAAATGTATGCTTGTTCTCTGGGCAAAACTGTGCTCAGTCGAGTTTCCTCACTATGGAACTCTTAAGGACGCTTTAACACAAAAACTCCTTGTGATCTACATTGACATTGTTATTTTTAACACTAACTTCAACCAATTTAGTGAGTCTTCTGTGTTGTTTTTGTGTATTTACAGTTAAATGTGACTTGTAATGACAGCTTTCCACCTTCGGGTTTCTATGCTAATGTTGCATTTTTAGCACTTCTTGATGTGCTACCTAGTCTAGCCTGGACTGGACCATATAATCCATGTGTACCTGACAAACCTTAAAATATATATATAAAAATATATACATTCATTGAGAATTCAACTATGAATAAATGATTGTTGACCTTTTTTTTATTTTTTACCTACCTACTCTGCTGTGATTGGTCAAGCAAGGAGGTTTGTCACCGCGCGTCATCAACCCCGAAAGTCTCCACCTCCAGGGGACTTGTTGTATAAACAAAGCGGGGCGTAATTACAGCTGGCTGGAGGACGAGTGAAGCCATTATTAAGTCACAATGGACTCTCGTAACCTCTCGTTCGCCCAGATTTCAGAGCAACTTTATAAAGTAATAAGTTGAAAACATGGTCATGATGAGGAACTTACTGCATCTTGGAGATGAATAACGTTTACTACATGTCAGGATAGTTGTGTTTTCACCTTTAACAGTTTTACTCTGGCAACATGAGGGCCACATCAATACAGTCAAAGGGTTGCATGTGGGGTTTAGACTATAAACATCATCCACGCTGCAGTGTGTTGGTGCTGGTGGATGAACCCGAGAGCCTCGCGAGGAAGAGCTCTCTGAAACATGATGCTGTCATGTGATCCAACATGTTAGCGGGTTTGTGTTACCTCGCTGTTGCCGTGGTGACGCCACCAAACTTTATAATCAGATGGTTTCTTGACGATGTCGTCCGTAATTCTCGTTAATCTGCCGTGAACCTCCGGACATCGTGGTCAAGAGTCTCCTCCCAGGTTGGGTCGGTTGGTGCTGCCTGTGTGTTAATTGTGTAGTTCCAGTGTGGAGGACGCACACTGTGTGTAAAGCAGTGTTGACATGTTGTTTCAACAGCAGTAGGCGGCTGACACTGCTGGTTACTGCGTAAACATGGCTGCAGAACTGAATCTGCTCTGGCAGGTTCTTCTCCGTCCAGTTGTTGTAGAGTCGATTATATCATAGCTGCTGTTTTTGTTCACTTTACTTTGCACGGCCAACTTTTCAGATGTTGTGACCTCAAGTCTTGAGTATAAAATTTGAAACAAAAACAACAATATAATTTCCATATAAGTAAATATACACATGTACATCCACACACATATATAAATATATACTGTATATACATACTATAATACGATACATATCCCGATACAAGGGCAACGATACAATTATTATTATATACATTTCAATACTATAGGAACAAACGCATTTGTAGTATTTTAGTATCCTCTTATCCTCAGTCATAGCCGAGATCTCTGAGGATTTTAATTAATTTTAATTAATTAGCTGCGGAGAAAGTAATGGCTGCCGCCATCTAGCGGCAAGAAGTTTAATGGCAACACTTAAATGAACAGACACTGTAAATATTTGATGTTTATTTTTAATTGTTAAAAAAATTGAATGATCCTATTTCATACAAGATTTGTTAAAAAAGGAACATAAAAGAACTTTGATAAAAATGATAACAAGTAAGGTAAGGTAAGGTAAAACTTTATTATTATTATTTTTAAATTGTTTTACTTGTGTGTTACTTTCAGGTATCAAATTGTGTGACCAAGTGCACCCTGGGAGATTTCGTCACAGTAGACCTGTTGCCCATGAGCAGGTGTTGAGATGCAATTACGTAAAACGAAAAACTAATTTGTAGTTTTAAATTTCAATGAATTTCTTGATTTGCCCGTTTATCTAAATAACGACTTTACGAGTTTATCTTAACAATCTTAATAATTACACAATATTTGTGACGTTTGTTTATTTTATTGTTAATAAAATCAGTTTTTCATCCACACATTATCAAGTTCAGATCAACTTTGCACCGCATGCCGAAGCTGTTTTCGGTGTCAAACATTTTCCCCATGGATGCACTTCCACACGATGATGCCGTCGCTGGCATGAAGGGAATCAAACTCTTGAAAGAAACATCATCGTCCGGTTCAGTCCTCGGACGAACACGTCCAGAGATTAGTTCCGCCTCCTCCGCTGGTGCGTGAACACACTGGTGTGTGTTTTGTGTCATGAGGGGGTTTAAGTCCGGCCTGTAGCTGCTGACACTTAACTAAACACACTAAGCCCAGCGAGGATAAAAAGTCCCTCCTCCTTCTCTCTGTCACTTTCTGTCGTTTAATTTTCCCTCCACTCTCGCATTTCTGGCTTTTCCTGTTTCCACGACTCTGAGTTAGAAGTTCTAGTCCTTCGGCTTCTCTTAGTATTTACTCGTTCATCCTGCGGCTGTGGAGGTTCTCCTACTATCCTTGGCTTGTGCTACACAGATGACAAAAAATGTTGATTCTCAATCTGATGAAGTGTGTAATCGATAAAGTATCACAATATAGTGCGTTATTGGTACGGTATGTTACTGATGTACTGATGAAGTATGTTACAGTAATGTGTGTAACTGGAAAAGTATGTTATTTACTTGACTTACTTAACTATTAGTGAAGTATAAAAATATAAAGTGTAACTGGTCAAGTACTTTACAATAAAGTATGTGACTGAGAAAGTGTGTTACAATGAAATGCGTTACTGGTAAAGTAGGTTACAGTAAAGTGTGTTACAGGTAAAATATGTGACTGAAAAAGTTTGTTACAATAAAGTGTGTTACTGGTAAAGTATTTTCAATTAAAGTGTGTAACAGGTAAAGTATGTTACGATAAAGTATGTGACTGAGAAAGTGTGTTACAATAAAGTGTGTTACTGGTAAAGTAGGTTACAAAGAAGTGTGTTACAGGTAAAATATGTGACTGAGAAAGTTTATATTGTTGTTGTTGTTTTTGTTTCTAAATACCTGATATTAAAATAACTAAATATGTGGATCTGTGTCAACCAAATATTCAACGGTTGAATTTAACTTCTATTTTTTATAAATGCTTTTGTATTCAAGTATTGTTCTTTGAATTTAATTTAATTTAAAAAAAACTAAGTCTAAATGTTATGTAATATTGAATTTAAAAATACATGTATTGTTGGAAAAATTATGACAATGTTTTGAAAATTGAATTTAAAAGGCTACAGATTAAATTATATGAATTTACGAAATGTATATTTGTGTTATTGGAATAAGAAAGCAAAACTGTATTTGATTTTTTTTTAATTATTATTTTAAAATATTCAAAATTCTTAAAAAAAACAAAAAAAACAACATTTTATATAATTGAATTAAATGATTCCATTAAAATACTTTTATTATATAAATAAATAAAAGTCGAATACAAACATACATTATATATATTTTTAAATTCAATTAGTTTACAATGTAATTGATATATTCAAGGCTTAAACAAAGACAACAAGTACCTTCATATACAGTAAATGTGATATAAATAACAATTTATTGTCTTTTTTTGTTGAATGAAAACGTTTTAATATTTAACAAGCACATTTTGATTTGATTTGTCAAACAAATAATAAGCACAATAAGTAGTTATTAAAAACTGGATAACTGGATTAAATTTGTTCGAAAATCGAAATTAAATTGCGAAAGGACAAGTCGTGGCCCGGGAGCCACACGCATCACTTAGTCTGTATTTATGTGGCCCTTTAATAAATACATCGATAAAAGTGTTCATTGATTTCCTATTGTGTTTGATCATGTATTGATATTTCAAACAATAGTTGTAACGTAATTTTAATTTCCAACACAACGTGTTTCTCTCTGAACTATTATTACAGAAGCAATAAAATTAAATCCTTAAATCCTTGAACCGACATCGTTGACCTGACGCGGGAATCGTTGCCACAGTTTTAGGTTATTCCTGAACATGTTGATCCACCAGAGCATTGATCGCAGCAGGACAATCATTAACATGTGACGAGGTATTAGTATTGATCCATGGATTCCTCCCGACCGTCCGTGACTGAAGCGTTCACGCAGGAATCTTCGTGGTTGATGATCAACAGCTGATTGTTGTCGACTCGTCTTCAAACACCTTCTCTGCGCTCCATAAATAAGGATTATGGTGATGATGTTGTACATCAGTCGGGTGTTGAAGAGAAGCAGCTCTTTGTAGTCGTAATCCTCTCAATACTGTCGTTTCTTCCGTCTTACTTTCCCGCTTCACATCCATCCAGCAGGTTGTTGGCTCCCGTCCTGGTGCTCGCCTGAATGTTCCTTGTTAATCCTGAATCCATGTGAGGAACCGAGTTTATAACGCTTTTGTTTATGGTCCTGACGCTGTCGACGGGATTTAACATGTTTAAATTATCGTGATTCCTCAAAGGTTTATTCCAGTGTTTACACCTGGATCTGGCCCACAGCGTATCACACTCTGGTTTGACTCAGTACTTGGGTGACTTAGGCCAGTCTGTCAAACTGAGCCTGAGAAACCTGGGTGTTGTATTTGACCTGGAGCTTTTAGACTATTGTAACAGTTTATTTTGGTGTCTAAACAAGAAGGATCTGTCTCGCCTGCAGTTGATACAAAACTCTGCAGCGAGGATTCTGACTCTCTCTAGTAGAAGAACTCACATTTCCCCGATCCTTGAAACTCTTCACTGGCTGCCAGTTTCTTTCAGGATCAATTTTTAAATTCTGGTTCTTACTTTCAGATCTATTCATGGTCAGACCTTCCATCAGTGATCTGATCCAGACTTACACCCCAGCTCGGGCTCTGAGGTCTGTGGATCAGAATCTACTGACAGTTCCTGAACACGCTTCCGGACCAGAGGAGAGAAATCCTTCCAGACTGTTGCTCCTGGCTTAAGGACATTTTAGTGGAAAAGGATTTGATACAATGATGGGATTAACATAAATGCTGATATTGTGACCTGTAAAGATACCGGTGTTTAAGATAATCGAGGAATGATACAATGACGATAAAATTAAGTTTGATGAAGGAGATGGTTTAGATAGATTGAGAGTCTATGAATAAAAAAGACAATATTTCAGTCACATTATTACTTCCTGTTACCGTCAGTTTGGTAAATAAACATTTTGTTTGGCCCTCGACTGTTAAATGAATGAGACCCCAAAGCTCTAAAATGAATGAACAATTCTACAATAATTCACTAAATAAATAACGTATTTCACTCCGTTTTGCAAGGATCTCTCGGTACGATATGTATCACGATACAGGGTCAACAATACGATATCGAGATACTGGAGTAACAAGTATATATGTGTAGTATTGTCGAGTACTTGACTCTGGTGTTGCAGAATTTACAGACCACATGACTCTTGACGAAGTCGTAACTGCTTTCATTTGTTTTCAAACCAAAATATGTCCAAACATCAGCGTTAAAAGCTGCTGTAGTCACTGTATCCTCTCGTCCTCAGTCATTGCAGGGATCTCACGTTCTTTTAGCTGAGGAGAACATAATGACTGCTGCCATCTAGTGGTCGGAGGTTTAATTGCAACACAAAAATTATGATATTTTCACCTTAATTGTACATTTAAAAATGCATTAGGAATGACTATGTTTTAGTGTCAGATGTCAGCAACGAAATTAATTCGATAAATAGATTAAAAGAAAGTTGTAGAAAGTGAATCTTCCTTTTTGATTGAGGTGTGTTGGACAAATAATGACTGCTGCCATCTAGTGGTCGGAGGTTTAATTGCAACACAAAAGTGTGGATGTTTTCACCTTAATTGTAAATAAAAAAAAACTTTAAAAATGACTATGTTTTAGTGTCGGATGACAGCATCGAAATTAACAATTACCGTAAATTCCGGACTACAAGCCGCTACTTTTTTCCTACACTTTAAACACTGCGGTTTATACTACGGTGCGGCTTATTCATTTTTTTTTTGTGGCGGGAAAAACATTTTCAGTAGACCAATAGAATGAATGAGTAACTTTGTGTCAGCAGCTCCCTCCCGACTACGAGGAGAAACTTACTTCATTCCGCACATTCACTCAAACAAAGATAGCGGAGAATTCCATCGGGCCAGATGAAATCATAAATATGGATGAAGTACCTCTGACGTTTTGTAACGGACCTTCTCACATAACTCCTCAAGAGATCGTCACACACACATTCTTCATGGGGCGGAGCTCTGGTGCGGACTTGGTGACGCTCCAGAGTGACAGCATTAATTATAACAACACTGACCACACATGAAGCCGTTATAGAAGTTAATCAAAATGTATTTACTTAATAACATTTAACAAAAAGCGCTCCTTAAAGGAGGATCAATCAAACATGAACAAAACAACGAACACCCACGACACCCCACAGTCAAATCCCCGCGATCATTGTCCAATGTTCAAGTCCATTATTGTCCAGAAAAAAGGCTGCGTTAAGTGAATCCTAGGTGAGGCGCAGAGACGCAGGACAGCCCGCCGTGAAGTCGCGTTTATCCGCGCAATCACTGCGTTACGATCAGGTGGAAAAAAGCAAACTACTCATCCGTGTTGCCGGCGTGATGAAGAAATAATTCCCCGGTTGAAGGACACGGACAGTTGTCCACCTGCCTCGTGCTTTTGTCGCTGGTTCCTCGGACTGTAAATATCTGAACAATGCTTAAGAAGAATAACACAGTGCTTTATTTATTTAAGTGTAAGAAATGGACGTGAATTACCGGTAGTTCATTTTTTTTGGCTGTTTAAACCTGCGGCTTAAAATCCGGTGCGGCTTGTATAATTACAAAATTGATTTTCTTTCTAAAATTTGAGCATGCGGCTTTTAATCGGGTGCGCTCTGTAGTCCGGAATTTACGGTACATATTATTATTAGTAAACAAGGTCAGTATGAAGTTCATTATTGGATAACTTGAAGGAAACCTTAAATAGATTAAAAGAAAATCGGAGAAAGAGAATCTTCCTTTTTGATTGAGGTGTGTTATATCAAATAATAACTGCCTCCATGTATTTGCTTTATATGTTTATATCGCTGAGTAGTCGCCGCAGAAAAGTTTCCCGACTCATTAGCAACATTTGTTTTCTCACATCCGTCCGCTGGAAATAATCCCACGCACTCAGTTCCTCTTGTGTTGACGAGTGTTAGTCATCGGTGTTGAGCATCATTACTCCGAGAGTCGAGGATGACGAGCGGAGGAAGGAGCAGTGAGGCCAGCGAAGGAGAAGGACGGTCGACGATCCGACACTAGGGGAGCGAAGCCGAGCGGAAAATCCTTCTGCGGGATAAATAAAGACGTGAGGAGTTCCACACTGACGTGATTAGACGAGCTCCAGGGATCACACCTCCGAGTGTGAGCCTCGCACTCGTGAGTGTGGACGCTGACGGAGCAAACACTGGAGCACTTTTCTGTCTCCGCTCGGCTTGTCAGTTTAACTTCCTGGATGTTTTTCTGGGCTTCGTTAGTCACTGCCTGGAGAAAGATAATCCAGGTTGTGAGTTTGTATTGTCGAGAGTTTATACGCAGTAACAAGTATATATGTGTAGTATTGTCCAGTACTTGACTCTGGTGTTGCAGAATTTACAGACCACATGACTCTTAACTCTTAACGTAACTGATTTAATTTCATTCATCTGGAGTCGAATGTATCCTCTCGTCCTCAGTCATCGCCGGGACATCTTGGGATTTCATAGCTTTGCAGAAGACGTAATGACTGCTGCCATCTAACGGCCGGAAGTTTAATTACAGCACATAAAAAAACAAATACTGTTAATATTTACATGTCTAGTTTGAGCTTAATTATTTTATATTTTACACACTTTATTGAAATCTAAATCATAAAATAACTATGATATTCATAAAATGTGATTTGAAAGCGCACAAAAATTACATGTATATATGTATATATGTATAGATACATAAAAAACACATTTTCTTGTCCACTGAATATTGAGACAGTATCGTGAAAAAAAACCTTTAATTAATTGCAACACAAAAATGAACAAACGCGTAAATATTTACCTGTTAATTATAAATAAAAAATATATATATTATATATATAAAATTTAGCATATTATAAAAAATAAAATAAAATAAAAATAAAACATTTATTTCCCAAAAGAAGAATTTGAAGGATTTTCTTTGGGTAAAAAATAATGGAATTCATAAAAAACGATTTTTTGTTAAAAAGCAGACGAAAATATTCCCAAGATAATATTTGACATAAAAATGATACATTGCTGTTGAATATTAATATAGCATGTTGAATAAAAACGTCGCAATATTTAAGATCATCACTATTTTTTTTACACCCCATTTTTAGAGGAGGTCAAAGGTCACATAATCTTAGGTGATCTGATCGTCAACTTAACAATCATCACCAGGTCTTCGCCGTCCAGTCATTTTAAAGACGAGGAAATTCCATCCGATGTTTTAATTTTTTAACAAATCGATCTCTTCTTTTATCCGGTTGTATCTAGTGTGCTGTTTTGGTCATGCTCCCCCTAGTGGCGGATCGTCACACTCCCCTCGACAAATCAAAGAGTAAATATTCAGAGGCAGGATATTCAAGCGGCCGTGTCGGCACCTGATAACAGACGAGCTGCTGCTGCACAAACTGTCCTTTGTTAAACCCATGATTGTTCACGGTCACAGAGAGAGAGAGAGAGAGAGAGAGAGAGAGAGGGATAGAGGGGGAGGAGAGAGAGAGAGAGAGAGAGAGAGAGAAGCCACATGTCGTCCAGTTTGACAAACCCGTTTGTCTTGAGTGTGTGAAGGAGTGTCTGTTTACGAGCTCAGCCTGAATGAAGTCGCTCGCTGTGTGAATCCGAGTCGGTGTCGGATACAAACTGCAGTCCAGGTAAACTTTTTAACAACTTATTGAACACCTTGTTTTGTCGACGGAACGATTTCTCGCTGCAATTGTGTAAAACTTTTGTGTGTTAACTTCAACTTTTGTTGATCAACTGGCAGTTTTGGTTTCAGATTTTTTTTACAAGGGGTGATAAAAATATAGATGCATTAAAATAAACCACGATACTGTATGAATAATGTTCAACAGCAGTGTGTCTTCCTCATGTATATGTAATTTTGGTTGGTCTTTCTAATCACATTTTTGAGTTTCATTTCATGGTTTATTTTATGGTTTAGATTTCATTAAAGTGTGTAAAATATAAAATAATTTGATTTTTACTTTTAAAAAGTCTCAATTATCCTGAAAATATTCACAGCATTTGGTAACTTTATGTGTTGCAATTCAATTTCGGGCCACTAGATGGTAGCAGACATTACGTCCCCCACAGCTAAAGAACAGAATGAGTCCTGCGAGATCCCGTGGACGAGAAGATACATTTGACTCCAGCAGCTTTTAAAGCTGATGTTTGGACATGTTTTGATTTCAAATGAAAGCAGTTACGATTTCGTCAAGAGTCATGTGGTCTGTAAATTCTGCAACACCAGAGTCAAGTACTCGACAATACTACACATATATCCTCGTTACTACAGCAACTCAATATATCACAATATATCGTTGACCCTGTATCGTGATACGTATCATATCGCCATATTCTTGACAATACACACCACTGTTTGAATATCATAATATTTGTAGTATTATTATGGAATACTAAAAAGCCTCCTGGACTAATTCTACAGATTCTCCAGAAGTAATACTACGGAGCCTTGTAAAAGTATTACTACAAAGATTTGCACAGGGGAGAAATAATACTGTGGAGCATCGCGTAGTAACACTAAAACAGCCCTGTGGAGTAATACAACAGAGTCTCTTGAAATAATACTACAAAACCTTGAGGAGTTTGACTACGGATGAATACTAAAAAGCCACGCAGAGTAATACTACAGTGCCTCTTGGAGTAATACTATAAAATCTAGAGGCGTAATACTAATGATCCTAGAGGATTAATACTAAAAAGCCACGCGGAGTGATACTACATTGCCTCTTGGAGTAATACTACGAAACCTAGAGGAGTAATTCTACAGATCCTCAAGGAGTAATACTAAAAAGCCGCGCAGAGTAATACTACCAAACCTAGAGGAGTAATTCTACAGATCCTCGAGGAGCAATACTAAAAAGCCACGCAGAGTAACACTACAGTGCCTCTTGGAGTAATACTACGAAACCTAGAGGAGTAATTCTACAGATCCTTGAGGATTAATACTAAAAAGCCACCAGAGTAATACTACAGAGCCTCGCAGAGTAATACTACAGGGCCTCTTGGAGTAATATTACGAAACCTAGAGGAGTAATTCTACAGATCCTTGATGATTAATACTAAAAAGCCACGCAGAGTAACACTACAGTGCCTCTTGGAGTAATACTACGAAACCTAGAGGAGTAATTCTAAAGATCCTCAAGGAGTAATACTAAAAAGCCACGCAGAGTAATACTACCAAACCTAGCGGAGTAATTCTACAGATCCTCGAGGAGCAATACTAAAAAGCCACGCAGAGTAACACTACAGTGCCTCTTGGAGTAATACTACGAAACCTACCGGAGTAATTCTACAGATCCTTGAGGATTAATACTAAAAAGCCACCAGAGTAATACTACAGAGCCTCGCAGAGTAATACTACAGTGCCTCTTGGAGTAATACTACGAAACCTAGAGGAGTAATTCTACACGGTCATCCTCCTATTTAGACTCTTCATGTTGTTCAGCATCATATTTATGTTCACTGGGTGTTGACACCAGGAGTCGATGTCGAGATGTTTAACTGAAAGTGTTTCTATCGAACTTCAAAACTTGAGTTTAACTCGATCCTTTCTAAAAGTACAACAGGAGCTACGAACTATAAAAGTCTTTGGTCAAAGAAACTTGACTTGAGGCCACGAGGCTCAGGAGGTCCACATGTTGGGCGTAAATGACTCTAATAGACTTGAGAAGAAGAGCCCGAGGGCAGCGAGTAATGACGGCGTGTTCCAGATCATTGGTCGCTGCAGACGCTGCTGACAGTCGCGTTCTGCTGAAGCTGCGGCGGTTAATGTTCCGGCTCCGCGGGGGGTCTTCGTGACATCATTGCATAACCCGGGTCTTCACGTGCACCGTGAACGACGGCGTGACGAAGATGTGGGAGGACGGTGACGGTGATGGAGCTGACGCTGCAGATACCTTGATGCGCGAGGGCACCTGGAACATGAGGGGGACTGAAGGGAATCTTCCTCGACAGGACGCGTGGAACTCTTGTCCGGGTCACTTTGGAGCAGCTCGACTGAAACATGGTTCGAGTTCTGCTGAGATGATTGGATTCCAAAGGTCCAGATACGTCAGCGTCACAGTCAAGAAGCTAGTTTGACGTTTGTTTGACTGCTTTTTGACAAGAAGTCAAGAAAAAATATGAATACTCTTAAATATAAAATATATTTAAAAATATATATATATACTGTATCAATTTAACTTATTTGGCTTTAAAATCCTATCTATATTTTCATCGTAGTTATTTAATGGTAAATATTTCCATAAAGTGTTTACACGATACGATACAAAAAAACGTTAAACTCGATACCTTTACTCATGTTCAATACTTAATATAACATTTTAATTCCACAGGAATAAGAAAATATCCCCAAACTGAAATTAAATATTTTTATTTACAAGAACAAGACACGTTAAATTTTTATAATTAAAAAAAAAACAGTGGGTGCACGGTGGCGCACTGGTTAGTGCTGTCACCTGGTTCACCTGGTTCGATTCAAGGCTGAGACAACCTTTCTGTGTGCAGTTTGTATGTTCTCCCGTGTTGCGTGGGTTTACTCCGGGCACTCCGGTTTCCTCCCACAGTCCAAAAACATACAGAGGTTGATTGAGAACTTTGGAATATTTGAATGTTTTGTCTTCTGCCACTAAATATATTACGTTTTTTGTTATTCAAAGCATTATTTTAGTATTGATAATTTTGAAAATTAGTATTTTGTCGAAAACATTTTAGTATCTGTACTAATTTAGTTTCAATACTTTTGACAACCCTAATAAGTAAGTAAGTAATTTGTATTTATATAGCGCTTTTCCAGACCAGGGTCACAAAGCGCTTAAACAATCAAAACAATATTCAATAAAGTATATACTTTAAAGGTCAAGATAAAACTGATAACACAACAGGAGTTCCAGAAAATCAAGGAAAAGTCTGCACAAATAAAATGTTTTAAGATGTTTCTTGAAGGATCAAGTAGATCATCAAACACAGAGATCGTTCCAAAGCTTAGGAGCAACAGTCTGGAAGGATTTCTCTCCTCTGGTCCTGAACCGTGTTCAGGAACCATCAGTAGATTCTGATCCACAGACCTAAGAGCCCGAGCTGGGGTGTAAGGCTGGATCAGATCACTGATGGAAGGTCTGACCATGAATAGATCTGAAAGTAAGAACCAGAATTTTAAAGTTGATCCTGAAAGAAACTGGAAGCCAGTGAAGAGTTTTAAGTGCAAAGTAAACAATTTTTATTTACAATTCAAACATTCAAAGCGTTTGTTAATTGTTGTGTTGCATTTAAACCTTTAAGCCAGCAGCAGTTATTATGTCCTTCGAAGCTAAAGGATCAATAGAGTCTAGCGATGACTGAGGACGAGAGGATACAGTGACTCCAGCAGATTTTAAAGCTGATGTTTGGACATATTTTGGTTTGAAAACAAATGAAAGCAGTTACGACTTTGTCAAGAGTCAACAATATAATCCTGCGAGATCCTGGGTATGACTGTGGACAAGAGGATACAGTGACTCCAGCAGCTTTTAAAGCTGATGTTTGGACATATTTTGGTTTGAAAACAGATGAAAGCAGTTACGACTTCGTCAAGAGTCCCCAACATAATCCCGCCAGATCCTCGGTATGACTGATGAGAGGCTACAACAAAGAGCTGTACAGGTATAGAAAATGATGGATCAATTGGGATAATTATTTTCCTCAATATTTCGATTTATTTTTTCAAGTTCTCTTTCCTTGTATTAAGAAATAATTACACATTATAATAACATAAATAATATCAAGTGATTTATACTTCACGATTTTAATAGTAAGTACTGAAGCTATTGTTAAGATAAAGGTAAATTAAGTATTATTAATTATTAATTATTTAGTAACTTAAACTTAAATACAAACTTAATAAATGGTGTAAAAAATTGTGTCTTTAATATTATGGAGATTTAGTTTAAGCCGTCGGTATTAACTGCAATTTTTTTATGACAAAATCATGAGTTTTAACAAAAACATCACAAGGTCATTCACTCTGTTTGGAAAACCCTGATAAATACTGTTCAAAGATCCTTAAAATAAGTAAAACTGTATTCAAATAAATGACACGTTTTTTAATTATTGTAGTCCAAGTTTGACCGCGGAGAACCCGGCGACCAGGGCAACATGTGGCCCCCAAGCCACACCTTTATCTAGCTTAGCGTTAGCATTAGATTAGCATGGCTAGCTAAACGCAGTTGTGCTACAGTAGCTCTCACACGACGAGCTGACCTGGCGGGATGTGTCACTAAAACAGTGGATTGTTTTTTGCAGGAATTAATAAAACCATCGGAGGTTGGATGTTTCCCACCATCGCCATGGAAACGGAGGCGAGTCACATGCTGGAGGCGGCTCTGGAGCAGATGGACGACATCATCGCGGGTGAGATGACGTTTTTTTTTTAAAAAAAAAAACACGTGTAGCGTTTCTTAAAAAATAGTTTGGAAAAATTTTCAGAAAAATTAGTAAAAAAAATTAAATTAATTACTTTTTTATTGCGTCAGCAATTATGGGATGAGATCTCAGATATTATCCAAAAATAATAAGCATTTATATTGTATAAAACATTATTATCATTACATATTCAAGTAAATATTATAAAGAAAAAATATAAAATAAATAAATAAGTGTATATTGTTTAAAACATCTAAATAAAAAGGGAGTTATTTATAAAGTTATTTACAAGATGAAATTAATAATATTTTAATTAGTTCACATTAATGATGCTGCAACAATTTATTAATTGATCGTAAGATATTTCTACATATAAATGAATAAACAAAGGTTAAATTAATATATTGGTTTTATTTTCATTGTAATGTTTTGTTCATTCATTCAATTAATTTTAATTAAAAATTCATGATAAAAAACAAAAGGCTTTAAATTGATGTTTATGTGATTAAATTTGTCATTGCATTGTGAAGGAACAATTTGTTGGAAAGATTCGATTTTATAATTAAAATACTTTATTTTTTTGTTTTAAAAACATACACAAAACGTTTAAAATGAGGGATATTTATAAAATAAATGAATCATGTTTTCAATAAAGATGAAACTCATTAAAGAGTCTTGTAAAAAGGTAAAGAATGAGTCATTAATGAAAAACTCAATTGATCAATAATGAAAAACTGCAGTGATCAATAATGAGTCTGGTGACATGACCTCGTGAAAGCCTCAGACACGGAACATGAAGATAAACCTCGTATCAGCCGGTCCACATGGACCTGGTTCTGAACCTCATTTTGTCTCTGTGGCCACAAATAGAAACACATTAGAGACGATAACATCGTGAAAGAGGAAATTGACTCATCGAGTAAATGATGCTTTTTGTAAACGATTTGTTTTGACTCGTGAAGAGAACGCGAGGCTCGTCTGTGACTTCATTGATGGACTTTAATATTTAAAATCTTTAAACTTTTTTATTGAAGTTTTCTTAGCATTTAATACTTACTTACTAATGATAATGTTATATATTGAAATGTGGCATTTTTTAAATTATAATTGAAGAGTTTAATTCAAAGTTGGATTATTTAAAAGGTTACATTTGTTTTTTGTAAAAATAATAAATTCAATAATTTAGATTTACTTTTTGTTTTAACCCTTGTGTTATCACAGTTATCTGGGCCTTTGGGTCACCTTGACCCAGAGGTTAAATAATTTAATTTAAAAATCTAATAATTCAAAATTATTAATTGTTTTTACATATAATGTTTCATTTTCTTATAATATTGAAAAAACAAAACCCTTTCTTAATTCAATATTATTTTATTTGAGGTCATTGAAATACAATATCATATTAATATATATATATCAATATATATTATATTTATTTTATTTTATTGTAACATTAATTATTTCTTAATACTACTTCATCTACTTCTACTACTAATTCTACTACTTTTTCTACTTCTTCTACTCCCTCTACTACTAATTCTAGTACTTCTACTACTACTTATTCTACTTCTACGTCAAATTCTACTATTTTCTTCTTTTTTCTTTTTCTCCTTCATGTTTTCTCAAACATCAGTATTTCTCCTTTATGCCATCATAAAAGAAAAAGAGAAAATCAAAAACATTTTTGTACGATTGAATCAAAGCAAAACAAATCATTTTGAAGATATTCTTTTAATAATAAATATAGAAATGATTGGATTTAAAATACATTTTATTACAGTTTTTTATTATTTGAACATTTGTACATTTTTTAAATGATTAATTATTTCGGAAAAGGACAATTTTGATGGGACTGATTTACTTCAATAATCATGTCACTGTTTTTGTTTGATTTATTTCTGCATGATTTATATTTAATATAAAACTAAATAGGTTTAATTCCTGTAACTTTGTCTATAGAAGTCTCACATGACTGGAGATGGTTAGTTGAAGTCTCTCTTCTCTCCTCCAGGCTCAAGGGCAGCGGCAGTGGTGGACTTCTCCAGCAGCTTGTACAGTCCTGTGAGCTCAGGCCCGCGGCAGGTGGTCCAGTTGGCCGAGGTCCTCAGACTGGCCCTGGAGAAGGAACCGGACCAGGTGGAGCGCGAGAACCTGCGAGCGCAGATACCTGTGGAGACCTCCCGAGCTCTGCTGGAATGGTTACAGAGTGCAGACGTGAGTACCAAACCCGGTTCCTGCTGGGCCGAGAGGTTGCTGGTTTGATTCCAGCCTGAGATGCTCTTGTGCAAACCCTGATTCCTCCTGATGGTGGAGCTGTTGTTTCTGTGTCTCACTCCCTCCCATTGAACTCATCTCTGCTTTCATCATCACTGGATGATGTTTGTGTAAGTGCTTAAGTGACCTGAGAATATTCAACGTTACATTTTCAAATTTAAAACTTTAAATTTCTTAATTTAAATTATTTTTAAGCATTACATTTTTTTTTTTATTCAGTAATTTCTATATTTAAAGGTTGAATTTGTTTATTTTTTAATAATTACAAAAATGTTGGTAATTTTAAAATGAATGTTTTTAACATGAGTTTAACATTTTAATTCCAGTGGTTAGAAAGAAAATCTAAAATAATTAAAAATATTATTTTAAATTCAATATATAAGTGTTATAATACAATAGTGATAATATACAATACAGACATCATGACCGTGTGCGCTCTGCGTGATTGGCTGACAGTTCGATCAAGTAGCTCAGTACTCTTTCAAAATTTCAAACACATTCAATTGTTATTAATTTTTAAATAAAAATGGCTACCATTTAACATAGAAATGAATGAATTCAATTATTTGAAAACGTTATTAAATGCTTAAAAAAAATTAGAATATTTAAAAAAATATATATATATATTTTTTTTACACTTAGAGTTTGATCAAGTAGCTCAGTACTCTGTTGTAATGTCTGGTGACTCTATTATACCAACAATTTTATATTGAGTTGAAAAGGCTAAGAATCAAATATTTTTGAATTTACTTCTATTTCTACTACTACAACTAATTCTACTACTTGTTCTACTACTTATTCCACTACTTCTACTACTGCTTCTACTTCTAATACTAATTATACTACTTAATCTACTCCCATTTATACTACATCTACTACTTATTCTACTACTTTTACTATTAATTATTCTACTTCTTCTCCTCCTACTTCATTTCAACGTCAGTGTTTCTCCTTCGTGCCATTATTTCAACTGTTTGCACACATTTTTACTTTGAATACTAATTCAGTACTTTCAAGTAAATCCGTTTACACATTCACCAGAAACATCATTCCCACTGCACTTTCTTCTGGATATGCAATTCTTCTATTTAAAATTATATTATTAAACTCTACTTGTAAAGAAATATTACCTTTGAAAATATTCAAATATTATTTTTAATAAAAAACGTATTTCAACCGATGAATATAGAAATGATTAACTTCTATATTTAAAAAAATAAAGAAATAAAATAACATATAATATATATATATATTTTTAAACATTTGAAATGTTTAATTCCATGTTCTGACGACACTTATATATATGATGAAGCTGGGATTCTCTCCTCAATGATAGTGTTTACATCCTACAGTTTCTAAAGTCCTGCAGCTCTGTCTTAAATCAAGGCCTGAACGTCGAGGGACTTGAATGTAAACAAGTGGACGAGTGTGTCCTCAGAGACGAGTGTGTGTCCACAGAGACGTCTTATTATAGAGATCAGCATCAACTTAAATCCTCTTGACTCGATCTGCTGGAAACATCATTAGCTGTCTTTAAAAACATCCTAAAGACACGACTTCAGTGTGTGTGTGTGTGTGTGTGTGACCTGCAGAGGCTGCTGTTCACTAGCTCTGTCTCCATGTTACTCATTCATGCTGTCCTTCAAGCGTCTCACTATCATCCGTCTGTGTCCACGCAATGTTTTTCATCTTCTTTTCCTGTTTGTTTCTTCCTGTTTGTTCGGCGCTGACCTCACACGAGCAACAGGACTCTCCAGCTGGATCTGGTTAAAGTGTATCCATGGGTTCATCTGCACACGCACTAGAAGTTTATCATTGACAGGAAGTGGTTCTTATCGCAAGTATGTGTTTGAAGTTGAAGCATCTGAAATGTTTCTGCTTCACTTCTGAACATCTTTATGGTTGAACAGTATTTTTTACGTTAGTTGATGCAAAATTATCTTCAATTAAAATGACACGTTCTTAAATTTGGATTGCTATCGCTATTTTTATACTGCGATATATTATGAAACTGTAGTAACAAGGATATATGTGTAGTATTGTCGAGTACTTGACTCTGGTGTTGCAGAATTTACAGACCACATGACTCTTGATGAAGTCGTAACTGCTTTCATTTGTTTTCAAACCAAAATATGTCCAAACATCAGCTTTAAAAGCTGCTGTAGTCACTGTATCCTCTCGTCCTCAGTCATTGCAGGGATCTCACGTTCTTTTAGCTGAGGAGAACATAATGACTGCTGCCATCTAGTGGTCGGAGGTTTAATTGCAACACAAAACTGTGGATAATTTCACCTTAATGGTAAGTTAAAAAAAGTTGCTGGAGTCACTGTATCCACTCGTCCTCAGTCATCCCTGGATTTTATTGTTCCTTCATCTGCGGGGGATGGAATTAATCGCCTTTTAATTCTAAATAGAAAAAAATATATATATTTTATTTTAAACACACTTAATTGAATTCCTAACAATAAAATAACTCTTTTAAATAATTAAATATGATTTGAAACCCCCCCATTAAATACAGTAAATATGGATACAGTATTGCGATATATCGCTGTATAGATATTTTCTAATTAGGAACCAATTAACGTGCTTTTCTCATTGTACTTGAACTAAATAATGTGTGACTAATAATGTGTAGTTTGACACGTGTTTTCGATGTGTACTGAGAAATCTGTGTAACTCTTGTGTAACACGCGTGAATCTGGTCCGTGGTTGTGCAGATGCTGACGAATACCGTAATTACTGTAATAAGAACAGTTTTCTGCTGAGTTGGAGTTTTCTACACGGAATAAATCTTCACAGTCATTTGAAGTAAGCGGTGGAGAAGCTCGTAAAAATGGTGGGTCAGAGAGTCGGAATGAAACCTTTCGATACAAGTATGAAAAACGACAAAGCCTTTTTCGTGCAGTAATGCTCAACACAACAATACAATAAATGATTGTTTCTTACTGTGCGGCTTCGGTATCAAATAGTTGAGGTCCGACACTCGAGCTGAGTTTCTTCTTCTTCCTGGATACGTCGGCGTGATATCTGGCCCAGAGTGGTTGACACGTCGTGACTTGTCGAGCATTTGTTGGTACAGATGTCGCTTGAAACGTGTTGCTAGAAACACATTGACTTGAAAAACAAAGTCTTCCTTTTGTTCTGAAAACATTTCAACAACCTTTTGTTGTGAACGTTCTACCTGAAAAGAAAATGACACTGATTTAAATTGTTTTCAACCAAAATATGTCCAAACATCACTAAGTTACGGGAGTCACTGTATCCTCTCGTCCTCAGTCATCTGGATCTCACAGGATCTCACAGGATCTTATTGATCCTTTAGCTGCGGCAGATATAAAATAAAAACTGCTTCCATCTAGCGACTGGTAGTTTAATTGCAACACAAAAATGAACAAACGCTGTGAATATTTAAATTTTTAATTATTGATAAGAAAATCTGATTATTTTTACACTTTTTTTTTACACACTTTAGTGAAGTATACATCATAAAACAACTATAATAGAAATAAAATATGATTTGAAAGCCAAAAAAAAGTGATTTAATACTTTCAATGTTTTATATATTATATATATTATATATATTATCTTTATTATATTAGTGTATAAACAACTACCTCAGGGACAAACCATGTCCTCGACTCTCTGAAAGTTAAACTGACTCCATTGTTGGACGAGCCAAAAGAAACGTATTACTCTCATTCTGCTGCTTGAACGACTACAAACCTTCTGTAAGTCGATGTGTGAGACAGAGCCAGAGAAAGAAAGAGTCTCCCCCTCGATTCCCCCCCGACTCCCCCGTCTCTCTCAGCTCCCCCATTTGGCAGCCAGACAGACCCCGGCAGGGGCGAGAAAACATGGACTGAGAGGCAGAAAGACCGAGAGGAAGTCGAGGTATTATAAGGAGTGAATGTGGTTCAGTCTGGGTGAGTGAGTGGGTGAGTGAGTGGGTGAGTCAGGGGGTGAGTCAGGGGGTGAGTCGGGGGGGGGAGTGAGATGGATGGGGGGGGGGGACAATCACGAGGAGAGAAGCCAGTAAAAGTGGGAGTCGTCAAAAAAAAAAAGTTCCACAGCTGTGAGCGTATCTCTGGTCTCTCTGCTTCACACATGACAGTCCTCGTGTGCCGTTAACTGAAGAATCTGCTCTTCAGACTGTGGTGGGCTGAGCCTCACACACTCTCACACACTCTCACACACACTCACACACACTCACACTCACTGTGCAGACTGAAAGCGAGGGCTCTGGCAGCGATGGGCTTGGAGTATGGAGACTCCCATCGACTTGCACAAGCACTTCTCTTGGCTCAGAAAGGTACGTTCGGTTCTGACTTTCTCTACTTTGAGGAGCCATCGTTGAGACCCTCGTCGCTGAGACCCTCGTCGTTGCCTCTGCTCTTCTCTCTGTGGTTTTCTTCTTCTTCTTCTAATCCTGCTGCAGCTGGTTTCCTCCGAGGGTTTGAAGCTTAGTCTCGAGTCTGAAGTTAAACTCAGATTAACGCGATCAGCTGACGGCGGCTGATTCAATCACTTCTCTTCAGAACCTGCTCGGGTGGAAACAAAAACTCTGTGTTTGTGTTTGTGATGTCATTCGCTCCTAGAGCCGACATTTGCATCTGAGAAGATTCCTTTACAAAGCCTTTTGTTCCTGGTTTGGCTTTTATTTGATCACTGGAATTTGAACTTTTACTGTGTTAGCAAAATATTTATTTGCAAAACCAGGAAATCCCCGAATTAAAACAATACTTTATTTACTATTATGTATTGTAAATATTTTTAAATTTAAGGGCTTTTGTTTTCACTTTCTTGTCGAATTTTCGAGGATTTATGATGAATTAATATACGTTTGAAATGTGTTTTTGTATTTGATATAATACATTTAATAATCAAAAACATGTCAGGATTATTCTTTATGACTGATTACTAGTGTTTTGCACAGCTGGGAGGAGTCCCAGGGGCAGACCCAGCACCCAGAGGAAAAATCTGGGCCACGAATCCTATTCCTGACAAGTTTAAAAACATGTTTTTTTTAGAAGAGTTTGAATAATATTGTAATACATTTTTTTGTTTTGTTTTTCTTGAAAAGTTTTGTTTCATATTTGAGAGAAAAATATACAAAATAGTTTTGGTAAATAATCTTGAAAGCAACAACACATTCTCCTGTGTGTGGTTTTTGGTTACATTGTTGCAAGGGTTCTGTTCCTAAAACCCACCGCACTAAACCAAAACCCCTAAAAGTGGTGACCATTCAAATTTTTTAAATCAACATTCATTTGAACTTGCAAACTCACTTTCTTAATGACCTGAACAGCTCCCCGTAATGCTTTGCCGCCCAGCCAACCAATCACAACTCTTTTGCAATTTTGCAATGGCAACAGAGGCAGAGAAGTGAAATGTAGTTTTGTAGCGACCAATTACCGAATTGAGCGGTGTGCAGAAAGGCATCATGGGAGGTCGCTGTTTTCTTGGCACCATAAGTAAGGTGGGCGTGGTAATTGTCTCCCACTCCTGAGGGATCAATAAAGTTTTACCTTACCTTACTTACTTCTGCTCTAACTTGTTTGTAACAAAGTTTTTTCGTTCCTGACTATAGTTTTATGTAGTATATCCAAATATTTAGTGCTGTATCAAAGAAATATCTGTGTAGCAGTGAGTACACATTCAAGTTTTCGTCACCGTCAATTGCTAAATGCTAACAAGAAACGTCTAAATCTGGTCAACTTGACTTTTCTTGAACACTATCTTCTTCGTACTCAAAGGCCTGTGTATCTGCGTCTGGCACGACATCCCAGAATACACTTTTGTTTCTCATTAAAAGTAGGTGTAGTCCAGCATGACTCTATGGATTCTTCTGCGCTCGCGTCACAACATACATCCTCCTGAAAGGCTTCGGAGACTTCTGGCGTTTTAAGCGCCGTGCAATACTCTGAGCTATAAATAACCATCGCATCATTAACGAGTTAACGGACGAACGACGACGAGTGTGTGAGTAGATTCTTGCTCCGATCAGATGATGTTTTGGTTTCAGCGAAGTCATGAGTCTGATGAAGGCTCTTTCAGTACAATTCCTGCTTGTTACTTCACTTCTTAGAATGTTACATAAACATGTGTTCTTCACTTTTATTTTGAGAGCGAAAACGAAGAAATAACAAGTAAACAATGTGAAACAAACGGGTTATTCTAAATATTTTTTAACCTAAACTGAATATAAACAAGACGGGATCAAAATGTGCGACTTCTCAGGATTTTACTTTGAAAAACATTCACTGTTTCCTGTTAGAAATTACTCGACAGGAAGTGCCTCTCATTTGAAGACTTGTCGAACTATAAGTCTTTGGTAACGTATTTGTTGAATGAAGAGATACATCAGAGTGAGATAAAAGTACAGACATAATCCTACAGAAGTGGAGTCGCTCAGAAAGTTTCCCGGGTTTAACCCACAGGAGTGTGCTAAATTGAAACCTGACCAAAAATAAGTTTGTTTTCCTCTGGTTGTGAATAGTTTTTTACCTATTATGACCTGCTGTAGAATACGGGTGTACGCTCAAATATTTCAATACATTTTTTCACAACACTGGTTGATATTAAAACGCCATTGTATTAAAATAAAAATTCATCATATTTTATTGTATCTTTTGGACTCATTGTACACTCATTGTATTATTATATTCATTGGACTTTTATTGTATTTATAAGTATTATAATTATTTTTATGGTTCATATTTCAACAAAGATTTGTTTTAATTGGTTAAAAAAAACGAGGGCTCTAGGTGGCAGCAGTCATTACATCCTCCGCAGCTAAAGTAAGGATTAAATCCTGCGAGATGCCTTAGGACGAGAGGATACAGTGACTCCAGCAGCTTTTAAAGTCAATGTTTGGACATATTTTGGTTTCAAAACAAATTAAAGCAGTTTTGCATTTTTGCATTTTAATATTATAATAGTTTGAAAAGCATAATCCTACTTCATACATGCTCTGCCCTCGTCGCGGCATGTTCTTAGAACCACGCTTATACTAGAAACTTAGTTTATCAAATTATTGTAAAATTTTTTTTGTGATATTTGAAGATTTGTTTATTTTTGGATCATGTGGTCTGTAAATTCTACAACACCAGAGTCAAGGTCTCGAGAATACTAGAGATATATCCTTGTTACTACAGTATCACAATGTATCGTAGTATATATTGTATCATTGACCTTGTATCGTGATGTTTGTGATTTTCCCAGAGTCTTGCCAATACACAATGTTACCGTATAAAAACAGGAAGTGTTGTGTTCAAGCCCTCTAGTTAAATGTGACATTGCAAAGATGAGGATCAGCTCCTCTGACTCTATGTTTAAGTCAATGTTTTTCTCTCCCTGCAGGTGAACCTTTGCTCCACGACCAACAATGAAAGTTACCAGGAGCGACTGCTGCGCTTAGAGGGCGACAAGGAGACTCTAGTGCTGCAGGTGAGACGCCGAACTCGTTGGTTCTTGTCCTTTATCCTGAATCTGTGGCGTGATATTCGGCTCCATTTGTAGTTTTTATCAAGAAATTCAACTTTGGTTCAACGCCAGATGGTTAAAGATCATCGTCAAATATAATTATATAGTTAACGTTCAATAAATACAGTACAATTGGACAAATTCACAGTTCCACACAAAAATTACAAAAAAAAAAAAAAAATTAAACAACAAAATATGAATCAAAATTGGAGCAAAAAAAAAGTTGATGAAAGACCCCCAAGTCTGTAAACAAGAATTGACCTCTGACCCCTGATCAAAACCCATCCTCCCCTTGATGCAGTGCAATGGTGCCCAAAGATTTCACTCATGCCACAACCTTGCCAGGTGCAGGTGGAACTCATGGAAGTTTATTCATTTTAGTGACTCAACAATCAACACTCAACAGTCCGGCTCAATGGAGGAACGACTCAAACCGGTTCCAAACACTCTCTCATCCCCCCCAACCACGACTTTATCACAAGCTCGTAAACATCTTCACTTCTGTTGCTTAGTAGGTGTTTGTCCTGTTGTCCCCTTTAAACTCCTTTAAACATCCCACTTAGTTACCGTGTTGTGAACAATCTTGAGGCTTTAATGATTGAAGAAAATCTAGTGTTACTTTAGCACTTTTACTTCTTCAATTACACACATGCACACACACACTAATACATACAAGTTATTAAATAAATATGATAGAATCTTGTTCGAATAACTTCTGTTGTATAAGTGCTAGTTCTTAAACAGCAGTTTTATTGTAAAAAAAAAAAAAACTCCAATTTTGCTATTTATTTCAACTTTAAAATCTCATAAAACTCTCCTTCTACTTCATACATGCTCTTCCCTCTACTGGCTACCGCTATGAACAGCTATTTCTAGAACCACAATTACACTACTAAGTAAATAGGTTAATTGAATCATTTGGAGGTTGCTTTTTTTGGCAATATTTGAAAATTGTTTTGTTTTCTTTATTCAAGGGATGTCCATGAACATCCATTGAATATTTGGATTTTTCACATTTCCAAGTGTAAAGAAAAACAAGCTACTTCGAACTTGTAAAACAACACTGTCTAACAAGGGATGTAAGAAAATATATCACTTTATTCTTTTCACATGTATGTATCATTTAATTATATTTTAATCAAGTTTGTATAAAAATAAAAGGATTCAATTTTTTAATTTTTTTTCTCACAATTACCATTCAAATATTGTTCATTTTTGTGTTGCAATTAAATGTCTTGCCACTAGATGACAGCAGTCATTACTTCCTCCACAATTAAATTAACAATGAAATCCCGCAATATCCCGACTAGACTAAGGACGAGAGGATACAGTGATGTTTGGACATATTTTGGTTTGAAAACAAATGAAAGCAGTTACGACTTTGTCAAAAGTCATGTGGTCTGTAAATACTGCATCACCAGAGTCAAGTACTCAACAATACTACACATACACTGTACATACTTGTTCCTACAGTATCACGATATAGCGTATCGTTGACCCTGTATCATGATACGCATCGTATCGCAAGATTCTTGACCTTACAGTGTTACAAATTTTCAACTCGATACTTGGAAAAAATATTTTGCTACCACAACCACAAAGATTAAAAAATTCACACCCAAATTTCTCAAGATCCTTGACAGTGATTCACAACAATAATTCTTACTAACAAATAACTTTCTGAATAATTTTCCGACTCAACAAAAGGACAAAAACACACTTCACTCATTGTTTCACTTTGTGTTTGTATTTTCTAGAAAAACAAGAGTTATTGTAGTTTGTTGTTCGACACATTCAACACTCAAGTTGAACAAACTCATAAATTACTTTGGATGAGTCAACTTTGAATATATTCGTTGACTTCTTTATATTCATCTGAAGGAACTTTGACTTTTTTTCTCCTACAATGAGAAAACAATCCTGCGGGATGTCAAACCAACCGGGTCAGTCTGGGCTCAACTCTCGAGCGAGTGAGATTTCATCTGTTGTCAACATCAGCGGCTGATGATGTGTAATCCCGGCTCAGAGAATATCCTGTTATTTCCAAAACAAAACGTGTCCAGACACCTCCGGACTGCGTCGACAGTAAAGCTGGACTTTGTCAAGAAGCAGATTATACCGTTGAGCTCAGTCGTCAGACGACCGCGACTCCTTGATCCCTGCTGATGCCGAGTCTTCAAACTGCTGCTCCGACACTTTGATACTTCTGGAGCGTTCCTGGAGACACGCCCCCTCGTGACGTCACGCCTCCACGCCGATTGGCTGACGTCGCCCTTGAGCCTGTTTTGTGGCGGAGGTTGTTGGTTGAAGCACCTGCAGAACTTCTTGTGTCTCTGTAGACGAGCGGCACCGAGGTGAGATGATTTCATTTCTTGCTAGGTGAGGGTTCAAGAGAAGACTTGATACAGATCCTCAAGGTCTTACAAGGAGAGTCTGAAGCTTTGATGCAGGAGAAGTTACTTCTGTCTCTCGTTTGTCTGTGGATCGCTCTGTACTTCAGATGGATAAACACTTTAAAGTGAGGTATCGTGGGTCAGCAGTGATGGACCTCATCACTTAATGTGACCAAATGAAGTCACAGATATGACAAAAAACAACAACTTGACTGAGGACGAGAGGATACAGTGACTCCAGCAGCTTTTAAAGCTGATGTTTGGACATATTTTGGTTTGAAAACAAGATAAGGTAAGGTAAAACTTTATTGATTGAAAATTGTTTTTTTCCAATAGCCAATACATACAGCAATTTTTTTATAAAAAATAAATAAAAATAAAATAAGAACAAGGATAAATAAAGAATAAAAACAATAAAGTGAAAGAACAAGAGGATACAATCTAAGTCTAAAGATAAAGAACATAGATCAAAGAAAAACAACAAAGACAAATGATACAAAGATTAACATAGAATAGAACATCCAGATACTTTCACTCCACTCCTGCCACCGAAATGAAATGAAATGCAAATGAAAGTAGTTACGACTTCGTCAAGAGTCATGTGGTCTGTAAATTCGGCAACACCAGAGTCAAGTACTCGACAATACTACAAATATATACTTGTTACTACAGTATCACGATATAGCGTATTGTTTCCCCTGTATCGTGATACGCATCGTATTTTTACAATAAAACTGCTGTTTAAGAACTAGCACTTATACAACAGAAGTTATTCAAACAAGATTCTATCATATTTATTTAATAACTTGTATGTATTAGTGTGTGTGTGTATGTGTGTAATTGAAGAAGTAAAAGTGCTAAAGTAACACTAGATTTTCTTCAATCATTAAATCAGCGATATCCCGACTTGCATGCCTCTGTGTTCTATCTCTTTGTAACATATTCTGAAGCTGCTGAACCGTGAATTTCTCGCGAATTTCTCAAGGAGATGAATAAAGTATCTATCTATCCATCTATCTATCTTGACTGAGGACGAGAGGATACAGTGACTCCAGCAGCTTTTAAAGCTAATGTTTTGGATATATTTCAAAACAAAAGAAAGCAGTTAGGACTTCGTCAAGAGTCATGTGGTCTGTAAATACTGCACTACCAGAGTCAAGTACTCGACAATACTACAAATATATACTTGTTACTAGAGTATCACGATATAGCGTATTGTTTCCCCTGTATCGTGATACGCATCGTATCGCAAGATTCTTGAGGATACAGTGTTACTAGGGTTGTCACGATTATAATTTTCAACTTGATACTTGAAAAAATATTTTGCAACCACAACCACAAGGAATAATAAATACACACCCAAATTTCACAAGATTCTTGACAGTGATACACAGCCCTAATTGTTAAAAAAGAATGTTCTGAATAAGATGGCAGCAGTCATAATGTCATGAAATCCCGCCAGATGCTGGTGATGACTGAGGACTAGAGGATACAGTGGATTGGAGCAGCTTTTAAAGCTGATGTTTGGACATAGTTTGGTTTGAAAACAAATAACTTCGTCAAGAGTCATGTGGTCTGTAAATTCTATTTAGAAAAATTCCCAAATATGTCTAAACATCAAGAGTATATTTAAGCTCATTTCGGGATGAAATTGGCCAAATAGAGGAAGAAAATACGTCATGTTAAAAAAAAGGTTGTGCTTTGTTACTCATTTGACCACATTAGGGATGATAGTTCATTTGGAAATCATGACTCACATATTTATGACGTCTTCTGTCTTCATGTCGGTGACGGAAAATCTTTCCACAGAAAGTTTCAAATCTGACCCTGAATATTTTTTACATCCTCTTTTGTCAGTGTTGGTACATGTTGTTTTTTTTGTTGTGATCCTCAAATGTCATCTGAACCTAATTTGTTTAGTCGAAATTAATCCTACAAACAATCTACACCAAAAATGTTGATGATTATAGTTTTCTAAAAAGTACACTTGAAAAGTTTGTTTTTTAATGCAAGTTCCAATGTATAAATACTACAAATGATATTGTAGTTCACACACAGACCAGGCCTTCAAATATTAAATAAATGAAGAAAAAGAGCAATGATATGAAACGAAAAATCAAAGCCTATGCTTGTTTTGTTAAAATACATTTCCTTTTATTCAGAAATATGATCTGAAAAGTACTTTTTTCCCTAAACATTTCTGCAATATCCTTGAAAGTTGTTTAGAATCTAAACAATGTTTTTTTAAATTATGATTAATCTAAGTGAATCCAGATCTGTTATGAAACAAACATGTGTGTTTGATTCTAATCCAACATGACCATCTGCACCTGTGCCAGGTGAGCGTGCTGACGGACCAGGTGGAGGCTCAGGGCGAGAAGATACGAGACCTGGAGACGTCTTTAGAGGAGCATCGACAGAAACTCGCCTCCACTGAGGAGATGCTGCAGCAGGTGAGACTTGTGTGTGTCGTGTGATCTTCTCTGCTGCTGTCACAACAGAACAAGATCAAACTTCAAGAATTCATGACACCCATAATTGATCACATGACGCCCCTAAATTGATCACATGACACCCATACTTGATCACATGACACCCATAAATGATCACATGATACCCATAATTGATCACATAACACCCATAATTGATCACATGACACCCATATTTAATCACATGACACCATACTTGATCACATGACACCCATAAATGATCACTTGATACCCATAATTGATCACATGACATCATACTTGATCACATGACACCATACTTGATCACATGACACCCATAAATTATCACATGAGACCCATAATTGATCATATGATACCAATAATTTATCACATGACATACAGTAATCACATGACAAACATCAATAGTCACATTACAAAAATCAATAGTCACATGACCATCATAAATAGTCACATGACAAACATACAGTCACATGACAAACAGAAATGATCATATGACAAAAATAATGATCACCTGACAAAAATAAATGATCACATGACACAAATAATGATCGCCTGACAAACATAAATGATCACAGTTTATAATTTGGTTAATTTACTGTAAATTGATTGTTGTTGACATGTCTAAGAGTGATGTAGACAAAACCTACAGCACGACTGCAGCAGACTTGAGTCTGATCCTCAGTCACGACTCTTTCATTGTCTGCAGCTGTCGCTGCTCGTGTCACTTAATGAGTCGGTCATGTGACCCCGCGGTGATTCAACTCTTTTGTGTGGTGAGTGTGTGTGGAGTGTGTGTGGTGAGTGTGTTTGGTGTGTGTGTGGTGAGTGTGTGTGGAGTGGAGGGAGAAGTTTGAGCTGCAGTAGAAACATGTGTGAGGAGGAGGACGTGCATGTTCTGCTCACTCAGCTCATCCAGGAACAAGTGTCTGCTCAGCAGAATCTCTGCTTTCACTTCTTCATCCTTGTTCCTGAGAAAACACTGGATTCTTTTCTCTCGTTCTTCTCTTCCCGCAACATGATTTTTTTAAATAAAAAAGAAAGAACTTATTTGAACAATTAGCTAACTTTTCTATCTGAGACAAATCTGAATCCATGGATTATGATTCACTTCACAATAAATCCAATACATTGTGATTTGTTGTTATTGTCTGCACTGAATCTGTGGTGAAAAAAATTAAGAAAAAAACTGTTTTGATGTGAAAAAAAAAAAAGTTTTTGAATATAATTCTGTTTTGCTTTATATTTTACTAAAATGTGTATGAATATAAAAATGTAATTAACATGAAAATATTTACAGTGTGTTCATTTTCTTTTGAAATTCAACTTCCCACCGAGCTATAGTGATACCGTAGTAACAAGTATGTATTTGCAGTATTGTCGAGTACTTGACTCTGGTGTTATATTTACAGACCACATGACTCTTGACGAAGTCGTAACTGCTTTCATTTGTTTTCAAACCAAAATATGTCCAAACATCAGCTTTAAAAGCTGCTGAAGTCACTGTATCCTCCCGTCCTCAGTCATCGCAAAAATCTATTGATCCTTTAGCTGCGTAGGACATAAGGACTGCTGCCATCCAGTGGTCGGAAGTTTAATTGCAACAACAAAAAAAACAAACACCATGAATATTTGCATTTTAATTCTAAATAAAATTTAAATCATTTTAATTTTATAAACACTTTATCAAAATATATACCAAAAAACAACTAAATATATATACATATATACTTGTATCAATTTCTTTTTTCACACCACCTGATACATTTTTTTCACAACAAAAAAATATTCAGTGCAGACAAAAACAACAAATCAACAACTGTAATAAAATAAGAGTTGAAAGCTTATAATGGAGTGCAGATGCAGTATATTGTGATATAAATGTATTTGTTTTATTGGTGTAACTAAGTTCATAAACATCCAGATAAAACTGTGACTCAATTGATTGTTGATCATCTTTAAAGACTGTCAGTGATTCACACTCAGATATGTGAAGAATGAAAACATGAGGCTGCTTTGAATTAGAGGGAAGCAAATGTGTGGCAGCTGACAGTGTGTGTGAGTGTGGGGGGGGGGGGGGTGTGTGCGTGTGCGTGTGCGTGTGTGTGTGTGTGTGTGTGTGTGTGTGTGTGTGTGTGTGTGTGTGTGTGTGTGTGTGTGTGTGTGTGTGTGTGTGTGTGTGTGTGTGTGTGTGTGTGCGTGTGTGTGTGCGAGTGTGTGTGTGAGTGTGTGTTTGTGCGTGTGTGTGTGTGTGTGTGTGTGGTACTGGCTCCGGGGTGTGGGGGGGCAGAGGTGTGATCCTGACTGAGAGGTGTCAGATCCATCAGGAGCTCCAGAGTCTTCAGTGACTCAGTGTGTTTAGAAAACGTTGTTTCCTCCTCAGTGAAGATGTTTCTCCTGCTGAGCTGCTGCTGCTGTGACTGCACATGATTCAGTGTTTATGTCTGTGTGGCTGAGAAGAACATGACTTTAAACTGTTTTCTTAAGTCATACATCTGAACCTTCATCTTCATCTTTATCATCATCATCATTAGCTTCATCTTCATCTTCATCTTCATCTATCAATAATAATAATAATAATAATGTCTATTTGTATAGCACCTTTCTAGACCAAGGTCACAAAGCGCTTTGCTTCAGGGCCTCGCGGAGTAATGCTTCAGAGCATCGGGGAGTAATACTTCAGAGCCTCGGGGAGTAATACTTCAGAGCCTCACAGAGTAATACTTCAGGGCCTCACGGAGTAATACTTCAGAGCCTCACAGAGTAATACTTCAGAGCCTCACAGAGTAATACTTCAGGGCCTCACGGAGTAATACTTCAGAGCCTTGTGGAGTAATATTTCAGAGCCTTGCGGAGTAATACTTCAGGGCCTTGCGGAGTAATACTTCAGGGCCTTGTGGAGTTATATTTCAGAGCCTTGCGGAGTAATACTTCAGGGCCTTGCGGAGTAATACTTCACGGCCTTGTGGAGTAATATTTCAGAGCCTTTCGGAATATTACTTAGGGCCTCGGGGAGTGATACTTCAGGGCCTCGGGGAGTATTACTTCACAGCCTCGCAGAGTAATAGTCCAGAGCCTGAGGGAGTAATGCTTCACTCGGGTTTAGGAACCTCTCAGAAGTAAGCACTGCCTGAAGAAGCAGAAAAGAAAAGTCATGTTTCAAACCACGTCACGAGAAGATGAATTAATTCCTGTCAGTGAAGCTTTGAAGAAGTTTTACTGCAGATGAACGTCAGGAGAGTCAGATTAAGACTCGAACAAATGAAAGTTGTGTGAGTCAGAAAACTCTCCCTCACGTCTCCCCCTTTTTTTCCTTCCTCATACCAAAGAAGCAGATTTATTAATAGCGTCCTCAGTGGCCTGTGTATATTTAGCTTGGGGGGTCCGGGCCCCCCGGCCGGCGCTGTGGGAACAACAGTGGAGCGACTCTGAAGCAGACTAACATGGACCTCTGATGTGGCAGGAGCTGATCAGCAGAACCTCCTTGGAGACTCAGAAGCTGGACCTGATGGACGAGGTGTCGTACCTGAAGCTGAAGCTCACAGGCATGGACGAGACTCCAGAACGTCCTCAGGACCCGGCAGACGTCCAGCAGAACAAAGCCGAGGTAAGAGAAGCCGTCGGAGCTGGAGTCAGCGAGGATGAGCTCAAGTCGTGTGTGATCCTGGATTAGTGAGGAAGACGTGTTTAATGTGGCAGTGATGTCTGAGTCTGAACTCTGGATCCTTCTCTCACTGTGATGATGGTTCAACGTGGCTTCAAAAAGCATCGTCACGTCTCTGTACATATGTCGGTGCCTTCAGAATATTAAGCTAACATGTCTTTGTTGAAATGTTTAATGTTATTTTTAATGAACTGGGTTTTTTTGGTTGTTTTTTTATAAAGCAAAGAATTTCAAGTGAATTTAATATTTTGTATTTTTAAAGGTTTGATTTTATTTTTATTGAACATTTTTATTGGATCATTTGTTTATTTAAATATTTCAATTTTATTTTTAAATAATTAAATTTAAAAAATGAAACATTTTCAACACAAATGATTTTCTAGTTTAATATTTTAATTTCTTTTTTTTTTAAATGGTCTACTCTTTATACTTTTTCATTAGTAGCCTTTTAATGTTAAATGATAATTCAATGCTTTAAAAATCAAGGAATTTGAAATGTTTCAATATTCAAATGACACATTACTTCAATTTCATCCTTCATTCATCAATGGAAGTCTGGAAACACAACATTCATCCACTACTACAAACCGGGACATGGAAACTTTTGCCACGTTTAGCGAGTGTTCATGGGAAATGTAGTCTCCTTTCAGGCTAAACACTACCACTGTAGTCCACTGGCGTTGCTCGACTTTAGATCGTAAAGAGCTGCTTTAAAAAATAAAAATAAATCTAAATATTCGAGGTCAGTTTTGACACTCGTTTAACACGTTTGGATGGGAGTTGGCCCGGCAACCCCTCGGGTCGAGATCTACTAGTCAACCAGCTGTGACCTTGACCTCTGGACGACCTCTTTGTGCTAGCGGTTTAGCTGTTGGTTCTGAACATTTTTCATTCGGCCATGAATGTGAACTTTAGGTCGAGCGATGAAAGAACGTGATGTTTCACCTCAATAATGATTTATTCTCACGACGACATGTTCGACGGCGTCAGACGTGACACGACCTCAGAGAGTTTGATGGAAACCAGGTTTGTTATCAGTTTGAAGAATGTTGGAGCAGAATCTACTTATCAGTGACTTGTGTGAAGGAAGTCCATCACAAAATTGAGGTTTAATTATTGTTTTATCTCATTTAAATCAGTCATTTGTATAAATTTTTTTAAAGATTTAATTTTTATTTAATTTTAAATAATCTAATTACAAATTTATAATATTTTCAAAATAAATATATTTTCAACATGTAGAGTTTGATATTCTAAATGTAATACTTTGTAATTCACAGCCATTTAATTTCAATTTGAAAATATTTGTATAATAGTGTCACCATATTTTCTTTATGTCCCTAATAACATTGACTCCAAAATATTTGACTAAATTGCATTTATTTTCTTTTTCAACATAATAAAACGAAACACAACATAATAAACACACAACACAACACAACATAGTAAAACACAATACAAAACAACATAATAAAACACAGCACAACATAATAAAACACAACACATCACATAATTATAAAATACAACACAACACAACCTTATCAAACACAACACATCACAAAATAATAAAATGCAACACAACCTAATTAAACACAACTTAACATAATACAACCCAACACAATAAATAACAGCACAACATAATAAAACACAACACAGCCTAATGAAACACAATAAATCACAACATAATAAAACACAACACAACCTAATGAAACACAACATAATAAACACACAACACAACATAGTAAAACACAACACATCACAACATAGTAAAACACAACACATCACAACATAGTAAAATACAACACAACACAATACAAAACAACATAATAAAACAAAGCACAACATAGTAAAACACAACACATCACATAATAATAAAATACAACACAACACAACCTAATCAAACACAACACATCACAAAATAATAAAATACAACACCAACTAAAAAAACACAACTCAACATAATAAAATACAACACAATAAAAAACAGCACAACATAATAAAACACCACAAAATAAAATAAAAATAACTATAGATATATGAATAAACATGAGTACACAAGTACAGACGTGATGAATGTAGTTAAAAACACAAATTGAAACACTACATGATATAATGTTTATAATAACTTGGTCTTGACTTCGTGATTTAATCGATGTCAGAAAGTGTTGACGTGGGAGTCAAACGTCTCTGGTGAAGGTTGTCAAACATGGTCGCACTTGTTCAGACTCACAACAGTGTCTTTGTCTATTGTTGTGTTGTTGCCTCGTGACACCGTCTGGTCTAAGCTCCGCCCACAGCCTCAGCACGAGGCCCGTGATCCGAGCCGACGGTCGGCAGGCAAAGGATGAGACGACATGTTGACGGACGGTTGAGTCGATGGGAAGCGACGCGTCGGTCGGTGCAGACGCCGCGAGGCGCGAGTGAAAAATGAAACACGCGGCCGTGACTCCGGCGGCGACGTCCGCCCACGTTAAACGCCTGTCATGTGACACTCACGCCCGGCCAGGGTTTGACACGTGTTGGCGGCCATCTTGTTTAATCATGTGACACCGTCAGGGTTAGTGCTGTGTGTGTTGACAAGAACCTGACGATATGTATCACGATACAGGGTTAGTGTTACGATATATCGTGATACTGTAGTAATATATGTGTCGTCGTAACTGATTTCATTTGTTTTGAAACCTAAATATGTCCAAACATCAGCTTTAAAATCAGCTGGAGTCGACTGTATCCTCCCGTCCTCAGTCATACTCAGAATTTACAGACCACATGACTCTTGACGAAGTCGTAACTGATTTCATTTGTTTTCAAACCAAAATATGTCCAAACATCAACTTTAAAATCTGCTGGAGTCGACTGTATCCTCTCATCCTCAGTAATCATTTAATTGTTCGTAACGACTGCTGCCATCTAGTGGCAAACGCTGTGAATATTTTCATGTGAATTGTAAATAAATAAAAAATCATGATTTTATTTTAGACACACTTTATTAAAGAAATAACCATAAAATGACTAAAATATGAATAAAATATTATTGGAAAGTAAATTTAAAAAATATAATATCGATACAAAAACAAAAAAACGAAATACATATATATTTATTGATGTATTTAAGTGTTGCAGTATTTTCTTACACACAACACACAAAGATTATTACCACAAAATGAATTGTGATGATGTGGGTCAGAGGTCACAGCTGTACTTGGGGTCAAACACACCACTGACACGTTAACACAGTCGTCACCTAAAACCGGATCTTAAGAACACAAAGTACACAAAGAGACTCACACGCCATAATTCAACATCTCCAGACTCCACTGTTGATGTTGAGCTTTAGTCATATTACACTCACAATTTACGCCTGTGTGTGTGTGTGTCCATGGGTGCGTGTGTCTTTGTATGTTGGTGTGTGTGTGTGTCTGTATATGTGTCCGCTGTGTGTGTGTGTGTCCATGTGTGTGTCTCTGTGTGTGTGTGTGATGTGTATGTCCATGTGTGTTTGTGTGTGTGTGTGTGTCTGTCTGTGTGTGTGTGTGTGTGTGTGTGTGTGTGTGTGTGTGTGTGTGTGTGTGTGTGTGTGTGTGTGTGTGTGTGTGTGTGTGTGTGTTTGTGTGGGGTGTGTGTGTGTGTGTCTGTGTCAGCTGTGTGTCTGTTTGTGTGTCTGTGTATGTGTCCGCTGTGTGTGTGTGTGTGTGACTGTCTGTGTGTGTGTCTGCTGTGTGTGTGTGCCTGTGTGTGTGCCTGTCTATGTGTGTGTGTCTGTGTCTGTGTGTCTGTCAGTGTGTGTGAGTGCGTCTTTGTATGTGTGTGTGTGTGTCTGTCCCTCTGTGCGTGTGTGTCTGTGTGTGTGTTTGTGCATGTGTGTGTGTGTGTGTGTGTGTCAGTGTGTCTGCGTGTTTGTCTGTCTGTTTGTCTTTGTATGTGTGTGAGTGTCACTTAGTGGGTGTGTGTATGCGTGTGTCTTTATGTGTGTGTGTGTGTCTTTCTGTCCGTGTTTGTGTGTATGTGTGTCTGTGTCTCTGTGTGTGTTTGTGTCTCTGTCCGTCTGTGTGTGTCTCTCTGTGTACATGTGTGTGTCAGAAACAGCTGAGGCTCCAGCAGGAATGATAAACATCCGTTTGAATCGTTGACTCTTTAACTTTCTCTGGCGACACTTTTCTTTAGAGATCAGAACGACGGACGGTTGAGAGATTAACTCAAAATAAAATCTAAATAAAGTTTTTTGATGTGAATAAAACCCTCACATACAGATACAGTATCAGATATATAAGTGTGTCGATGTTTAAACAACTTTTCATCTAACGTGTGGATGTCAATTATATGTCATTATTTTATTAATTTAGTTATAAAAACACTTAGTTATAAATATCAACTTCTTTCATTTGTTTTCAAACCAAAATCATCGCCAGGATCTCATTCTTCCTTTAGGACGTCATGACTGTTGACATCGTAGTGGCAATGAGTTTAACTGCAACACAAAAATGAACAAACCCTGTTAATATTTACATGTTGATTGTACATTTAAAAATGATTGTATTTTATTTAAAATGTATTGAAATATAACAATGAAAGAAGATTTTTTTTTTTTTAATACACTTTCGTTAACAAAAAAATCAACTGATTTCATTTGTTTTGAAACCAAAACATCAGCTTTAAAAGCTGCTGGAGTCACTGTATCCTCTCGTCCTCAGTCCTCAAAGGTATTTTGCAGGATTTCTTCGTTCCTTTAGGACGTCATGACTGTTGACATCTAGTTTAAATTGCAACACAAAAATGAACAAACACTGTGAACATTGACATGTTAATTGTACGTTTAAATGTGTTTTGTTCTTGTTTCAACACAGTACCGTGAAAGTACACACTTCTTGAACACACACTGATTGTGCAGCGTTTCATGTTTGTCTCCTTCACTCCTTCCTCTCCTCCCTCGTCATCCTCCTCCTCCTCCTCCTGCTCCCCCTCCTCCTCCGGCCAGTGCGTGGTCAACCTGATCAGCGAGCTGCAGGAGCAGATGTGCAGGTTCCAGGAGGAGATCAGCACCAGGATCCAGGAGAAGCGAGCCCTGGAGGAGAGGGAGGCCCGGCGGGGGGGCGGGTCAGGTGGTGCAGACCTGGACTCATGGATGCTAGATGGAGGAGAGACTGCACATGTAGGGAGACTTGCTGGATGACCTCCTCCTCCTCCTCCTCCTCCTCCTCCTCCTCCTCATCACCCTCTTCTTTCCCTCTAACTCCTCCTCTGGGTATTTTAGTTTCCCGGCGTCTGACTAACGTGTGCAGGATCTGTGGGTTCAAATCATCTGGGGGTCGATGATTTGAAGGAGCGTCTGCTGGGGTCGCAGCAGGTCACGTGACGTGGTCTTGCTTGCATGGTTCACTAACAAGCGTTGGTTTTCACCTGCTGGGCCGGTTCCCCCTTTTTTTTGATTGGTCGCCCAGTGGACATGTGACGTCGGGGAGTCGTGATCTGAGGGTGTCATGGAAGTTCTTCAGTGACATCACGATATTGAACCAGTTAACATGATATATGTTTTAGTTTTTAACCTTAACGTTTGTTCTTCGAATCATTTAATTCAATAGTTTCTATATTTAAAGGTGGGTTTGAAAAATTAAAATGTAAAAAATAATAAATATTCAAAATAAACCATCATTTTTAACACATTTTATAGTTTGATTTTCTACTTACATTTACAATAATTAAAAAATAAATTAATAAATAAGAAAAATCCTTCCTTCATTCCCTTCTTCCTCCATTCCTTCCTTCCTTCCTTCTTTCCCTTCTTCCTCCATTCCTTCCTTGATTCCTTCCTTCCTTCCTTCTTTCCCTTCTTCCTCCATTCCTTCCTTGATTCCTTCCTTCCTTTCTTCTTTCCCTTCTTCCTTCCTTCATTCCCTCCTTCCTCCCTTCCTTTCTTTCTTCCTTCCTTCATTCCCTCCTTCCTCCCTCCCTTCCTTTCTTACTTCATTCCTCCCTTTCTTTCCTTCTTCCTTCCTTCCTTTATTTTTAATAATTTAACTCAATAATTTCTGTATTTAAAGGTTTCCTTTTTTTTAATTTCGAATAATTAAAATATATATATATTTTTTAATCCTTCTTTCCTTCCTTCTCTCTTCCTCCATTCCTTCCTTCCTTCTTTCTTTCCTTCCTTCCTTCCTTCCTTCTTTTCCTAAAAAAAAATATTCAAAATGAACAAATGTTTTTACACGTCGAGTTTGATATTCTAATAACAATAATTCAAAAATAAATTGTCTAAATATAATATTTTATAGCTTTTTAAGTTTAATATAAATATATGTTTGTATAACAGTATAATTAAGTAGATTTGTACTCTTTTGGTATTTACCATTTGAAATACTGAAGCTTTAATTTTGTTTTGTTATAGAACTGATTGATTTACTTTTTATTTTTAATAATTTAATTCAATAAATTCTATTCTAAAAAATTCAATTTAACGGTGGTACTATTATACCAACATTTTTACGTTGAATTTAAATGGATTAAATTATTATTTTTATCTTTATAGAAATTAGTTTATACAAATATGTGTAAAGAAATTTATTTTGATTTTTTTTTAATTTAATAATTATTATTATTCGATTAAAAGAAAATCCAACCCTTAAATATAGAAATGATTCAATAAAATGATTCAATAAAAATATAAAATGCTTAAAAAACAAGATAAAATAAAGTTAAAGATGAAAAAAGGTCAATATTCCGACGTCACTGATAAACTTCCACACGTGTATTAACTTCCCTGGACCTTCATAATCAGTGAATGCAAACCTTCCTCCCGCTGGTGCATCTTGATCCACTTCTTCTCAGAGTCTTCAGCTGGAAAACCTTGTGGTTGTTCGCAGGACCTGGAGCAGGAAGTGATGCATCTGCGGGTCCGAGTGGAGGAGCTGGAGGACGAGAAGACTCGCTACGAGAGAAGACTTCGGGCCACGAAGGTGAGTCCTGGTCCTGATGAGGATGTCACTAGATTCTTTAGTGTCTCTTCATTCAACTGCAGTTTGATGTGTGTTTTATGTGTTTTATGTACGGGTGTCAATACTAGAACTGTAGTACACACCGTGTTTTTCAGGGGATAAGATGCACTTAAAATACTTAAGTTTAAAGAAATCATCAGTGTATGTATTTCTTAATGTTGTACTTGACGAGCTTTGAGTCAATTTTATAGTTTACTGCACTGAAGATATGTTAGTATTATTAGTACAACTTAGGTAAACTAAAAAGCTACATCACTCTGTAGATCATCTCCACCAGGGTTCGTAGTATTACTCCTCGAGCCTTGTAGTATAAGTCTGCCAGGGTTCGTAGTATTACTCCTCATGTCTCCATAGTATAACTCCACCAGGGTTAGTAGTATTACTCCTTGAGCCTTGTAGTATAAGTCTGCCAGGGTTCGTAGTATTACTCCTCATGTCTCCATAGTATAACTCCACCATGGTTAGTAGTATTACTCCTCGAGTCTTGTAGTATAAGTCTGCCAGGGTTCGTAGTATTACTCCTCATGTCTCCATAGTATAACTCCACCAGGGTTCATAGTATTACTCCTTGAGTCTCCATAGTATAACTCGGCCAGGGTTGTTAGTGTTACTCCTCAAGTATTGTAGTATAAGTCTGCCAGGGTTCGTAGTATTACTCCTCGAGTCTTCATAGTATAACTCTGCCAGGGTTCGTAGTATTACTCCTCGAGTCTTCATAGTATAACTCCACCAGGGTTTCTAGTATTACCCCTCGAGTCTCCATAGTATAACTCTGCCAGGGTTCATAGTATTAATCCTCAAGTCTTGTAGTATAACTCTGCCAAGGTTCGTAGTATTGTGCGTGTGTTGACAGTTGTGTGTGTGACAGTTGTGTACTAATAAACCACTAATGACTTACAAACCCCCCGATTGTTTCCAGCTGTGCTTTCTAACTCTACCTTCTTCTCACTCCCTGCATCCTTCCTTCCTTCCTTCCTTCCTTCCTTCCTTCCTTCCTTCCTTCCTTCCTTCCTTCCTTCCTTCCTTCCTTCCTTCCTTCCTTCCTTCCTTCCTTCCTTCCTTCCTTCCATCCTTCCATCCTTCACTCCTTCCTTCCCATCTTCCTTCCATCCTTCACTCCTTCCTTCCTTCCTTCCTTCCTTCCTTCCTTCCTTCCTTCCTTCCTTCCTTCCTTCCTTCCTTCCTTCCTTCCTTCCTTCCTTCCTCCACTCCTCCACTCCTCCCTCCATCCCTCCCTCCTCTCCTCCTCCAGCTCTCCATCTCTCACTCTCTGCATGTGTGTTATCAGTCTCTCATGACTCAGCTCAGCAGCCTGAAGTTGACGGTGGAGAACTCTCAGCTGGAGAAGCTTCAGTGGGAGGAACAATGGCGGAGCGCTCAGGTGCCTCGTCCTCCCCCCTCTGCCTCCCCCCTCACCCCCCCATGATGCTGGTGACTCTCTCTCTCCTCCCCCTCTGCTGCTCTCTCACCCTGTTCTTCACCCTCAACGTCAGATTGATGCATTTACTTGTTAAAGAACCAATTATTCTTATTTAAGACATTTATTTTAATACCATTTTTATTATATTGTTTAAATATGTAAAAAATATTTTAACCATTAAATTTTATTTTAATACTATTGCAGGTCATTTTATTAAAGAGTATTCGTAACTTAATATTATACTATTAATTTAAATTATTAATTGATCTCAATATATATTATTGTTTCTATCAAGATGATCAGAATTTGTTTTAATTTAATAAAAAAAATAGATATCATTTTTTGATTAAATGATAATATTAATACTTTTCTACAAAATCCAAATATATAAAACATAATTTGTCACTATTAGTTTTTAAAAATATATATATATATATATTTTAGACAGAATTTTAAAACACACACACGTATTGTTATTTATTGCATTTGTGTATTTATTTGTGTGTTTGGTGTATTTAACAAATATATTTCACTTGTATACTGCATTATACAAATTCTTATATGTATTGTATTACTGCTGAATAAATACTATTTTCTTTACATTTTTTCATACTAACATCATTAAAAACTAATTCCTAACAGTAGAATCTCAAGACAAACGTGAGACTAGAATCTCTTTTAGGAAAAAGTTTTCTCTTTATTGGTTTAGAAAACAGAGAACAACTGTCTCCGACTCGCAGCAGCTCGTCTCCGTGGCTTCGTATTGTTGTGATTATTGAGGCAGACTCTCGTCAACTCTCGTCAACTCTCGTCACAGTCACGTGACTCTGAACCATGAGGTTAAAGAAATGGTTTCTCCACAGACGGAGGTCTCTGAGCTGCAGCAGGTTCTCGCCACGAAAGACGCGGAGATCGAGTGTCTTCAGACGCAACTGTTGGCGCGAGGAAGCAGCGACGACAGCGTGGAGAGAGGTAGACGTGCACGCGCGCACACACACACACACACACACTCACACACACGCTGTCAACTTCAATAACTTGTGATCTTCTGCTGACTCTCTGCTGCCCCCTGCAGAGGAGATCTATATCAAACAACTGATCAGCAAATGTGAGGCTCTTTCACTCTTTACTGTTGAGCTGTTGCTGAAATGTAAATAAATAATGATAAATATATCTTTAATATCATAACAAATAGGGTTAAATCAGTGATGGTTTTATTCATGTTTTTATTTGTCTCTGTTTCTTAATTACTTTTAAAATATCTGTAGTTGTACGATATTACTCTGAGGTTTTTATGTATCTTTTATTTAACTCTGAAATATTAAATCAAATTTAAAATAAGCCTGTAATTCAAATAAAAAGACAATCATGTTACTTTTATTTTTTGAAGAAGAAAATGTGACTTTTTATGTTTATTAGTATAATGTTTTTTTTAAATAATTTTTCAAACTGTTTCGTTATGGTTTGCTTTATTTTAATTTATATTTATTTATTCTGTAAATACAAATAACTAAATTTTTATTTTCTTTATGTTCAAAATAAATAAATTTATTAACAAATATATTTTTAAAAAAAAAGCAGAATTGTCCTGAAATCTCACTCGTCAATCTGCATAATGCACTGTGATTTGTTATTTGAGGTCTTTGAACGCACCACAGATGTTGACTTTACTGTCAAGTTCAATTAATAAAAACATATTGAGTTTAAAAAATGTATTTTTGAATTATTGGAATTAGAATATCAAAATAATTCATACATTTTTCTTAACCCTTGTGTGACCTCAGGGTCAAGGTGTGTTTGTTTTGAGGCCTCCGGGTCACCTTGACCCTGAGGTCACACAAGGGTTAATAAGTGAGCAACATTTTGATATAGAAAATAAGTAAATTCAATAATTGAAGAAAATAATTCATTGTCTAAAATTCGAAATTTAAAATAAAAAAAGTCTAATTATTTTAAATAAATTCATTTTCTTTTGGCTCAGCTCTTTCTTCACTGTTCATCCATCTCCATCCTTCCCTCGCTCTCAAACATGATCTGAAAAATACTCTGTGACATCAGAATATTGAATGATTACGTTTAACATTTCAAATGTCGGAACTTTGGATTTTTTTTTTTACTGAAATGTCTAAAATTTAATCCAATGATTTCTATATTAAAAGTTTTACTTTATTTATTTTAATTTATTTAACAATGCTGGTGTAATAATGTTGTTTCTAACGCTGGCGACACTTTTTAACAACATTTCTATATTGAATTTAAAAGACTTTGAGTTAAAAAATATTGAATTTTGGAATCATTGGAATCATAATATCAAACTAAATGTGTAAAAAAAAAAGTATTCATTAAAAAAATGTAATAAAAATATACAATTGTTAAATAAAGTAATTCAAATTTTCAATATTAAAAAAAAAATTGTAATCGTTTTCAACATTTGAAATGTTACAGTCCAGAGCTGTGTCTCAAATCACACACTTCTGCACGTACACTTAATATTTTGCGTCCATATAAACAGTGTGTGAAAATGTAGTGTGCAATGAGCACAAAGTTGGTGCACTCAAATGGCCAGAATATTGAGTGTGGATCGATGGACACTTTCCACCCTTAACGTCCTCCATCTTAGTGACGTAGATGAAGCTAAACTGAAGCTACGTCACTGATGACACGTCTTCGTAGCAGATACTGGCGTAAACGTCTCGAGAAAACACTAATTTAACCACAAAACAACACAATAATAACACAATGAAACACAACTTAATAACAATATTAGTAACAGTACTACACTGTCTAAAATCAAACTCTGCTGCTACACACTAACAGGAAATGACGCGACAGCTTCTTTTTCTACTACTTTTTAACAATGAAAAATTCACGATATTTACGAGATATTTACACCAGTATCAGCACCAAAGATGTTTCATCATCCTACTGCTGCTGAAAATGCACCTGTTAGTATATGAATATATATATATATATATATATATATATATATATGACGTAACTCCTGTTTACAACGTCAACGTCACTAAGATGGAGCCATTTAGGGTAGAAAGTGTCCATAGATCCGTGAGCATTTAAGTACGACAATTCAGTGTGCACTACATTTTTGCATACTGAGCATTGAGACGCACTGTTGCACTAAAAACACTAAGTTTAAGTACACAAGTATGCGATTTGAAACACAGCCCAAGTGTCATGTGTCGTTCTCTGTGGTTGTGCATGAAAGAGAAACTCTCTCTCCATCGTCCATTCGCTCCGCCTGTCCGTAGCCATTAGCTCTGTGGTCGCGGGGATCAGTGCTGGCGTGCAGCAGGTGCGCACGTCGCTGCGAATAAACCCTCGGTTCTTGTCACCTGCAGACCACGAGTATCAGCGGCTGAAGGTGGGGATGGAGTCTCTGCTGGCCTCCAACAACGAGAAGGTTCTCTTTTCTTTTCCTCTCTTCCTGTCTTCACCTGTCGTCATCTGTCGCTTCTGTGATTGATTGACGCGTTGATCTGACAGGATCGTCGCATCGAGGAGCTCGGCGTCCTCATCGGACAGTACAGGAAGATGAGGGAGTTCACCATGATCACTCAAGGTGAGTCGCCCACGCCGGTCACCTGACTCAGACGTTCACGGTGTGTGTGTGCGTGTGCGCGCGTGCGTGTGTGTGTGTGTGTGTGTGCGTGTGGAGCAGGAAGCAGCGAGGAGGAGCTGAGCGGCAGCTTGAAGCTGAGAGCCATCACGCACAAGGCTCACTCCGACACCTTCAGATCCGAGGTGAGACGGAAGGAGTATTGATTATTCAACTCTCACCTCTGTCAGCAACCTGTCAACAAGACGTGTCAATCATTCCCAGCTGGTGACGTGTCAATCAAGCTCCATGACCTACGTCATCAGAATATTGAAAAATGAATCATTAAAATGTTTTTTTGTTTTTTTTTAAGGATTCAAATACATTTTTGAATAATTGTATTTCGTAATTTGAATATTGATTAAAAAAAATGTGTTAATCCGCCACCTATGTGGTCACATGATCGTCTACGCGTCGCCTGATTGGCTGAAAGTAACACCTGGTGACTCTATTGTACGTTGACGTTTTTATATTGAATTTAAAAGTCTATTAATTTAAAAATATTAAATTCAGAAAGAATGTTGTTGAATTATAGTAACTGGAAAATCAAACTCTGTGTAAAATAAATGTGTACTTTTTGAACAAAGTATATATTTTTTAATTAATTATTAACAAAACTAACAAATCCAACATTTTTCATTAAATTAAATTATTTATGGATGATAAAAATAATCCTTCCAACATGAAAATCCATTAAATTCATTCACAATAAAAAAACATATTTTAAATGTTTAATTAAAAACGATTTTGTCGAAACTGATTTCGTTTGATTGACACGTCGTTAGAATCAACGGTCAGTTTAAACTCGACACTTGATTCTAATGACGTGTCAATCAAACTTAATGAATAAAATAAATAATGGTTTTAAAGACGTGAAGTTGTTTCTCTGCAGGTTTCCTCGCGAGGTTCTTCGCCGCTGCTCTTGTCTTCGTCGCCGTATCAGAGAGATTTAGATCTGAGGTAACGTCTGACCTTTGACCTCACGAACGAGTCACATGTTTACTTTATTTGTCTCGTCTTTGTTTTTTCTTTCTAATCTTAATCTTGTAAATAAATAATACATAAAAATTAAAGTGCATGAATATTATAGCAATGTTTTTTCTTTCTTTTCTTTTTTAAATAAAAAAATAACAATAAATTGAATTAATATAACAAAGACATTTTTTTTTCTTTAGTTGTTCATTGATTTATATTTAAATGAAGAAGTAATTCTTGCTGATCTTTTATTAATTCTAAATAATTTTAAAATAATAAGAAAAAGTTAAATGCATTTTTATTATAATTGTTTTTTCTATAATTATTTTAAAATTAATGTTTAAATAAAAACGGTTCATCTTTTGTAAATAATGTTTTCTTAGTTGTTTTTCACTAAGTTTTTTATCGTACGATGTATTTTGTTTTTTTTATAAAACTCAAATTGCATTAATATTACAACAACATAATTTATAAAAAAAATGTATCAATATTATAACAAGTATTTTCTCTTGAGTTCTATTTCTTTTTATATATAAATAAAAACTCATTTCATCTTTTTCTATACATATTAGTTTTGAATGAAAAATTCAGTTTTTTGTTGTTTTTTTTTCTCAAAGATTTGCTTCATAACGTGTATTTATCTTAGTATGTTCTTCATGTTGTGTATTTATCTTATTATGTTCTTCATAACATGTATTCATCTTAGTATGTTCTTCATAACATGTATTTATCTCAGTATGTTCTTCATAAAGTGTCTCTGTGAAGTATTGTTGTTATTGTTTCAGCCTCTACAACTCTCTGGACGTTTCCTTCTTGTCCGACTCAAACTACCTGAACAACCTGTGGTGAGTACGAGTGTTTCTTCTTCTCAGTTCTTCACCAACACTTTCTTCTCAGTTCTTCACCGACACTTTCTTCTCAGTTCTTCACCAACACTTTCTTCTCAGTTCTTCACCGACACTTTCTTCTCAGTTCTTCACCAACACTTTCTTCTCAGTTCTTCACCGACACTTTCTTCTCAGTTCTTCACCGACACTTTCTTCTCAGTTCTTCACCAACACTTTCTTCTCAGTTCTTCACCAACACTTTCTTCTCAGTTCTTCACCGACACTTTCTTCTCAGTTCTTCACCGACACTTTCTTCTCAGTTATTCACCAACACTTTCTTATCAGTTCTTCACCAACACTTTCTTCTCAGTTCTTCACCGACACTTTCTTCTCAGTTCTTCACCAACACTTTCTTCTCAGTTCTTCACCAACACTTTCTTCTCAGTTCTTCACCGACACTTTCTTCTCAGTTCTTCACCGACACTTTCTTCTCAGTTCTTCACCGACACTTTCTTCTCAGTTCTTCACCGACACTTTCTTCTCAGTTCTTCACCGACACTTTCTTCTCAGTTCTTCACCGACACTTTCTTCTCAGTTCTTCACCGACACTTTCTTCTCAGTTCTTCACCAACACTTTCTTCTCAGTTCTTCACCAACACTTTCTTCTCAGTTCTTCACCAACACTTTCTTCTCAGTTCTTCACCGACACTTTCTTCTCAGTTCTTCACCGACACTTTCTTCTCAGTTCTTCACCGACACTTTCTTCTCAGTTCTTCACCGACACTTTCTTCTCAGTTCTTCACCGACACTTTCTTCTCAGTTCTTCACCGACACTTTCTTCTCAGTTCTTCACCGACACTTTCTTCTCAGTTCTTCACCAACACTTTCTTCTCAGTTCTTCACCGACACTTTCTTCTCAGTTCTTCACCAACACTTTCTTCTCAGTTCTTCACCGACACTTTCTTCTCAGTTCTTCACTGACACTTTCTTCTCAGTTCTTCACCGACACTTTCTTCTCAGTTCTTCACCGACACTTTCTTCTCAGTTCTTCACCGACACTTTCTTCTCAGTTCTTCACCGACACTTTCTTCTCAGTTCTTCACCGACACTTTCTTCTCAGTTCTTCACCAACACTTTCTTCTCAGTTCTTCACCAACACTTTCTTCTCAGTTCTTCACCAACACTTTCTTCTCAGGCACCAACGTCGCCTCTTGTCCAGCAGCCTGGAGGAGCTTCAGAGTGCAACTCTGCAGAAGGTCAGTGTGGACTCGTCTGTCGACGTGTGGTTGACGTGTTGATGACATGTTTACTTCTGTTGCTGCTTCTAACGTCAATGTTGGTTTGAATAATTTCTAACAGTGTGTGTGTTTTTTCTTTTGTGTGTGTGTGTTCGCTATCTGGTGTGTATGTGTTCTCGCTCTCTCTGTTGTGTGTGTGTGTGTGTGTTCTCTCTCTTGTGTGTGTGTTCTCTTGTGTGTGTGTGTGTGTTTTCTCTCTCTCCCTTGTGTGTGTTCTTTCTCCTCCATCTGTATCTGTTTGTGTCTGCGTGTGTGTGTATGGGTGTGTGCATGCATGTGTGTGTATGGGTGTGTGCATGCATGTGTGTGTGTGTGTGTTGGTGTGTATGTATGTGTTTGCGTGCATTTGTGTGTCTGTTTTCTCTCCTTTGTGTGTGTTCTCTCGTGTATGTGTGTGTTCTCTCGTGTGTGTGTGTGTGTGTGTGTGTGTTCTCTCTTGTTTGTGTGTGTGTGTGTGTTCTCTCTTGTGTGTGTGAAGCCGCTACAGATCCAGGCCATAGAAAGTGAATTAGCTGCAGAGGTACTGTCAGTTGCATGACATCACTGCTGTTGTGTTGTGACATCATCGTCATCATTTTCATCTTCATCATCTTCATATTCATCATCTTCATCATCTTCATCATAGTGAGATCACATGGAAGATTGATCTTAATAAATAATATTAATGAATAATGAAGATATATTAATTATATCTTCTACATACTTAGTTAACTAGTTATACTCGTCACTAATGATTAGTGATATTAATGATATTTTCTCTGCAGTGAGTGAAACAGTTGTTGGTTCTTTACCTCTGCAGTGATGTAACTCATGAACTTTGACCCAGACTCTCTGTGGTTTAGGCCATGTTCTTCATTCTCGTGTGTGAGTCTTTAGGCAGACTCTGTGTGTGATGATGTACACACTCACACACACACACTCACACACACATACACACAAACACACGCACACACACAAGGGGCCGTGACATACAGGAAGTGTGTGTCATGAGTGCTCAACATCATTGCTGGCTCCCAGCTGTTTCTCCACATGGCCTTTCTCCTCTTTGTCTCCTCGTCTCTTTGTCTCCTCTCCTCTTTGTCTCCTCTTTTCTTTGTCTCCTCTTCTCTTTGTCTCCTCTTCTCTTTGTCTCCTCTTTTCTTTGTCTCCTCTTCTCTTTGTCTCCTCTTTTCTTTGTCTCCTCGTCTCTCTGTCTCCTCTCCTATTTGTCTCCTCTTTTCTTTGTCTCCTCCCCTCTTTGTCTCCTTTTCACTTTGTCTCCTCTTTTCTTTGTCTCCTCGTCTCTCTGTCTCCTCTCCTCTTTGTCTCCTCTTTTCTTTGTCTCCTCCTCTCTTTGTCTCCTTTTCACTTTGTCTCCTCTTTTCTTTGTCTCCTCCTCTCTTTGTCTCCTTTTCACTTTGTCTCCTCTTTTCTTTGTCTCCTCGTCTCTCTGTCTCCTTCTCTCTTTGTCTCCTCTTCTCTTTGTCCCCTCTTTTCTTTGTCTCCTCCTCTCTATTTCTCCTCTTCTCTTTGTCCCCTCTTTTCTTTGTCTCCTCTCTCCTCCTCTCTTTGTCTCCTCTTCTCTTTGTCTCCTCTTTTCTTTGTCTCCTCGTCTCTCTGTCTACTTCTCTCTTTGTCTCCTCTTTTCTTTGTCTCCTCTTCTCTTTGTCCCCTCTTTTCTTTGTCTCCTCGTCTCTTGTCTCTTCGTCTATTTGTCTCCTTTTCTCTCGTTCTCCTCGTCTCTTTGTCTCCTCGTCTCGTTGTCTTCGCATCTCCTTGTCTCTTTGTCTCTTTGTCTCTCTGTCTCGTTGTCTCCTCCTCTCTTTCTCTCTTTGTCTCCTCGTCTCGTTGTCTTCGCATCTCCTTGTCTTTTTGTCTCCTCAACTCTTTCCCTCTTAGTCTCCTTGTCTCTTTTTTTATAAGTCTCCTCGTCTTTTTGTCTCCTCGTCCTTTTGTCTCCTCGTCTCTTTCTCTCCTCTTCTCCTCGTCGATCCTAGAAGTCTAAGCTGTTGTTTTAATTCCTTCGTGGATCGTTAACTCCTTCTCTCTCGTTAAAGACGTCATGTGACCTCGACTGGAGACGAGAAAAAGACTTTAGAAAAACGACAGAAAGATCCGACAGAGACAGAAACACCTGCTTCGTTTGTTTTTCATCTTTTTTCATCTTTCAAACTAAACATTTTCTCAGTCTTTCCTGTTGAATCCTCGAACATTCATGTTGATGTTGCATGTGTGTGTTTTGATGATGATGATGATGATGATGATGATGAAGACGACGATGTCTGTAGATGTTGTAGTTGTTTTCCTTCATCATTCTCTAGTCTTGGTGAAATGTTTTGGACGATTATTTAACTTGTTATTGTTTTTTAAATAGAATATAGATTTAAAATGAATAATTTAAATTTCCGATTATGAAAATGATCAATTATAACACGATGCAGCAGGAAAACACATAAGTTTGACGGAAAATCATTTTATCAATAAAGTTTTCTCAAAGTATCAATAAAGTTTATTTATATTTTGTATCATATGTTGATCTTGTGAGTGGAAAATTGCAAATTTATTTAGAAATATAACAAATTATTGTCCGAAAATAAACACATTTGTTTAATATATTCATTTCAGTCGAGAAAAGAATGACGTATAGAAGAAAGAAGACTAAAAGTATCTATTATTTATTAGTATTAATTATATATAACTACCACAGACTAATGTACTTACAGTAATCATGACATTTGTCCTAAAGTTTTTAAAATTTAAAAAACTTTTGTATAATAAATGACATTTGAATATATAAACCTCTTTTTGTCTTCTCGTTTCCTCGTCTCTTTGACTTCTTGTCTCTATGTCTCCTTGACTCTTTGTCTCCTCATCTCCTCATCTATTTGTCTCCTAGTCTCTTTGTCTCCTCATTTCCTTGTCTCTTTGTCTCCTTGTCTCCTTATCTCTTTGTTTTCTTGTCTCTTTGTCTCCTCTTCTCTTTGTCTCCTCACCTCCTCGTCTCTTTGTCTTCTTGTTTTCTCTTCTCTTTGTCTTCTTGTCTCCTTGTCTCCTCATCTCTTAGTCTTCTCTTCTCTTTGTCTCCTTGTTTCCTTGTCTCCTCAACTATTTGTCTCCTCATCTCTTTGTTTTCTTGTCTCTTTGTCTCCTCATCTCCTCTTCTTTTTGTCTCTTTGTCTCCTCATTTCCTTGTCTCTTTGTCTCCTTGTCTCCTCATTTCCTTGTCTCCTCATCTCGTTGTCTTCTTTTCTCTTTGTCTCCTCGTCTCTTTGTCTCCTCTTCTCTTTGTCTCCTCATCTCCTCGTCTCTTCGTATCCTTGTCTCTGTCTCCTCATTTCCTTGTCTCTTTGTCTCCTTGTCTCCTCATCTCCTCATCTCTTTGTCTTCTTTTCTCTTTGTCTCCTTGTCTCCTCAACTCTTTTTCTTCTCATCTCCTCATCCCCTCTTTTCTCTGTCTCTTTGAAAAACAGACAAACAAACATGTATTGTTTTGTTTTGGATAAGTAAAATAAAATGATTTAAATACATATAAATATATAAAAATGTAACTAAATAAAACAGTTAAATCTAAACTAATAATAAATAATAGTCCAGGTTCATCATGAACGTGTTGATTTCCATGTTTAATAAAGTTTTGTTTTCACCAGAATCTGTCGCTGCAGCTCAACAAGTATCAAACTCTTCCGGGGAAGAAGCTCAAGAACAAGGAGCCTCGTGTCAACGGAGAGTATTTGTCTCCAGTTCAACTGTCTCCGGTCCACGACCACCCGTCTGACTACAGCCTCAGTGAGTCTCTCCTACTGTCCTCGAACGCCTCATCACTTCCTGTGTAACAACAGCCGTCGACATTTGAACACATCGTTGACACTTGAACACACCGTCGACATTTGAACACATCGTTGACACTTGAACACACCGTTCACACTTGAACACACCGTTGAGACTTGAACACACCGTCGACATTTGAACACATCGTTGACACTTGAACACACCGTTGACACTTGAACACACCGTTGACACTTGAACACACCGTCGACATTTGAACACATCGTTCACACTTGAACACATTGTTGAAGCTTGAACACACCGTCGACATTTGAACACATCGTTGACACTTGAACACACCGTTGACACTTGAACACACCGTTGACACTTGAACACACCGTTGACACTTGAACACACCGTTCACACTTGAACACATCGTTGACACTTGAACACACCGTTCACACTTGAACACACCATTGACACTTGAACACATCTTTGACACTTGAACACACCGTTGACACTTGAACACACCGTTGACACTTGAACACACCGTTCACACTTGAACACAGCGTTGACACTTGAACACACCGTTCACACTTGAACACACCGTTGACACTTGAACACACCGTTCACACTTGAACACACCGTTGACACTTGAACACATCTTTGACACTTGAACACACCGTTGACACTTGAACACATCTTTGACACTTGAACACACCGTTCACACTTGAACACATCTTTGACACTTGAACACACCGTTCACACTTGAACACACCGTTCACACTTGAACACACCGTTCACACTTGAACACACCGTTGACACTTGAACACATCTTTGACACTTGAACACACCGTTGACACTTGAACACATCTTTGACACTTGAACACACCGTTGACACTTGAACACATCTTTGACACTTGAACACACCGTTCACACTTGAACACACCGTTCACACTTGAACACACCGTTCACACTTGAACACACCGTTGACACTTGAACACACCGTTCACACTTGAACACACCGTTGACACTTGAACACATCTTTGACACTTGAACACACCGTTGACACTTGAACACATCTTTGACACTTGAACACACCGTTCACACTTGAACACACCGTTGACACTTGAACACATCTTTGACACTTGAACACACCGTTCACACTTGAACACACCGTCGACACTTGAACACACCGTTGACACTTGAACACATCGTTGACACTTGAACACACCGTTCACACTTGAACACACCGTTCACACTTGAACACACCTTGTTGTGCGAGTGTTGTCGTGTAGATGTCGCGTGAATGTTGTGTGAATTTTGTCGCGTAGATGTTGTTGTGTGAGTGTTGTCGTGTGAGTGTTGTCGTGTGAATGTTGTCGTGTAGATGTTGTCCTGTGAATGTTGTCGTGTAAATGTTGTCGTGTGAGTGTTGTCGTGTAGATGTTGTTGTGTGAATGTTGTCGTGTGAATGTTGTCTTGTAGATGTTGTTGTGTGAATGTTGTCGTGTAAATGTTGTTGTGTGAGTATTGTCGTGTAGATGTTGTTGTGTGAATGTTGTCGTGTGAATGTTGTCTTGTAGATGTTGTCGTGTGAATGTTGTCGTGTAGATGTTGTCGTGTGAATGTTGTCGTGTAAATGTTGTCGTGTGAGTGTTGTCGTGTGAATGTTGTCGTGTAGATGTTGTCATGTGAGTGTTGTCGTGTGAATGTTGTCGTGTGAATGTTGTCGTGTAGATGTTGTTGTGTGAATGTTGTCGTGTAGATGTTGTTGTGTGAATGTTGTCGTGTAAATGTTGTCGTGTGAGTGTTGTCGTGTAAATGTTGTCGTGTGAATGTTGTCGTGTAGATGTTGTCATGTGAATGTTGTCGTGTAAATGTTGTCGTGTGAGTGTTGTCGTGTAGATGTTGTCGTGTAGATGTTGTCGTGTAGATGTTGTCATGTGAGTGTTGTCGTGTGAATGTTGTCGTCTGAATGTTGTCGTGTAGATGTTGTTGTGTGAATGTTGTTGTGTAGATGTTGTCGTGTGAATGTTGTCGTGTAGATGTTGTTGTGTGAATGTTGTCGTGTGAATGTTGTCGTGTAGATGTTGTGTGAATGTTGTCGTGTAAATGTTGTCGTGTAGATGTTGTCGTGTAGATGTTGTCATGTGAGTGTTGCCGTGTGAATGTTGTCGTGTAGATGTTGTTGTGTGAATGTTGTCTTGTAGATTTTGTTTTGTGAATGTTGTCGTGTGAATGTTGTCGTGTAGATGTTGTCATGTGAGTGTTGTCGTGTGAATGTTGTCGTGTAGATGTTGTTGTGTGAATGTTGTCGTGTAGATGTTGTCGTGTGAGTGTTGCGGTGTAGATGTTGTTGTGTGAGTGTTGTCGTGTAGATGTTGTCGTGTAGATGTTGTTGTGTGAGTGTTGTCGTGTAGATGTTGTTGTGTGAGTGTTGTCGTGTAGATGTTGTCGTATGAATTTTGTTGGGTAAATGTTGTCGTGTGAGTGTTGACGTGTAGATGTTATGTGAATTTTGTCAAGTAGATGTTATGTGAATTTTGTCAAGTAGATGTTGTTGTGTAGATGTTGTTGTGTGAATATTGTCGTGTAGATGTTGTGAATATTGTCATGTAGATGTTTTTGTGTGAATGTTGTCGTGTAGATGTTGTCGTGTGAATTTTATCATGTAGATGTTGTTGTGTAGATGTCGTGTGAATGTTGTCGTGCAGATGTTGTCGTTCTCTGACGTGTCTTCACATGATCTTCTTCTTGTGTTTGTGGGCTGCAGTGCGCTGCAGGAGTGCTCCAGCCTTAGGTACTGTATCCTCTTCACTCTCTCACTCTTTCTTCTCAACTCAAGTCACATGATCGGTTTGGTTCTGTTCTGGGTCCAACGTAAACAAACTTCAAAAAGTCTAGAAATGTTCTGCGAGTGCTGAGAAACTTCTTAAAAGTCTGTTGTAAAGAAACAAACGGTTATTTTGTGGAAATGATGGTACCAGACCTTCAATGGACCTTCAATGGACCTTCACTGGACCTTCACTGGACCTTCACTGGACCTTCACTGGACCTTAGCTGGACCAGTACCAGAGGTTATCCAAGTGGATAGACACACCTCTCTTGACTCCTGCAGGGTTGTGTGCTTAGCCGATGTTTGGATCTTCACTCTGATGTTAATCCGACTCGGGGCCTCGGGCCGAAGCCTGTTTGACTGTGAGAAGCTAGAGATTCTCACAAGGTTGTGACTAATTGTTTGCGTCTGTCCCGACTCGACTAACGCCTCAGGAGCTCCAGGAAAACTCCGGAGTCGGCATTTTTCAACATGGGAATAGAGAAAATATACGAACCAGTTTGAAATATTGACGATCGATCTAAAGCTGTCGTTGACTGTTGTCGTCGCTCAATCAATCATGAAACTGTTGTTTACAGAACGTCCGGAGAAGCAGGAGGAGTCCGTCCTGTCCGACCAGTCGCCGCTGTCCTCGGGCGTGGACTCCGGGCAACAGAGTCCGGTCTCTCCAGAGAACAGGAAGACTCACCGCGGCATCAAGAAGCTCTGGGGGAAGTAAGTCAGAGGCGAAGAAGAGAGTGAAGCCATGCTGACGTGAGAGTCACATTTTAAAATGTTTTTTTCTTCAAAAGATCATGAAGTTGTTTTTGTAAATACTTATTCCTTCATAAAAATTAAAAAACTAAAAATCTATAAAAAATAAATAAAACAATATAATATATAAAACACATTATAAAATTTAGACGTTTAATAATATGATATAAAACAATTTTGGAAATAAATTTGATTAAATGACAATGTAAAAAAAAAAAGAGTTAAATCATTATAATTGAATAATATAAAACTAATGATAAAATAAAAGAAAAAATGTAAACTATAAAATAAAACAATATAATTAAAAACAACTTTAGTAGTAATGAATACAATAAAAAAATTATAACAACAAACAATATTCTAAGATAAATCAAATTAAATTAAAAAATACAACAACTTTTTAAAATGAAGAGAATGAATAAATAATTACAATAAATAAATAATATTTTCTTTAAAACCTTTTTTAAATGAATACAACTAAATAACATAACAATTAATTAATAAAATTAAACCATTTAAAATAAATAACAGCAACAAATAATTGAAATAAAAACAGTTTAAAGATTTAAATGAACAATAGAAATGAGTTTCAGAAAAATGGATCCATTTAAAATGTATAAACATGAGATAAATATGTGACAGAAAAAGTTCGTTTGTTAAAGGAAACAAGATTCAAATAAAACTTTATCTATAAAGCAGCAGTGTCAGACTTGAACAATATAGTTTAGATCAATGATTGGTTTTAGTTGTGAATCGATGTAGAACATTTTTAATTAAAGTTGTTTCATCGTCGCCAGGATTCGCCGCAGTCAGTCGGGCAGTCCAGTCCAGGTCCAGGATCAGGACCCAGGAGACTTCAAGAGAGGCGGCTACAGAGCCACGGCTGGACCTCGACTCGCACGAGCATCGAACTCACGGTGCTTAGATCTTCAAAGTTGTCGTCAGATACAATGTTGTCGTCATATAAAATGTGGTAACACAACTTGACGTCCACAGCGAGCTGAAGATTCACTTCTCCAAGTGGACCACGGACCAGGTGTGCGACTGGATGGAGGATCTGGGTCTGGGTCAGTACAACATGATGGCTCGAAACTGGGTCACGAGTGGTCAGACGCTGATATCAGCCAACTCTCAAGACCTGGAGAAGGTACGACACACACACACACACACACACACACACACACACACACTGTTGTGAGTCCACGTCACTCCCATGATCCTCCTCTGACTCTGATCTGTTTCCAGGAAATGTCCTTGAAGAATCCTCTGCACAGGAAGAAGCTCCAGTTGGCCGTCAAGAACCTGAGCAGCAAACAGAGGGAGAGGTCTGCAGAGCTGGACTACATCTGGGTCACCCGTGAGTCCTGAACACACACCTGAACACACACCTGAACACACACCTGGACACACTCACACCTGGACACACCATGTGACCTGCTCTCTCAGGCTGGCTGGACGACATCGGCCTCCCTCAGTACAAAGACCAGTTCAACGAGGCACGAGTGGACGGACAGATGCTGCAGTTCCTCACCGTGGTGAGTCTTGAACCTGGTCCAGGACCTCCTGACTCGTCCTCCACTGACTCGAGTCGTCTTCTCTCAGAACGACCTGTTGTTCCTGAAAGTGACGAGTCAGCTGCACCACCTGAGCATCAAGTGTGCGATCCACGTCCTTCACGTCAACAAGTTCAACCCAAACTGCCTCAGACGACGACCCGGCAACGAGGTTCGACTCCAACAACTGATTTCTAGAATATATAACTTTTCTTTTTTGTTTTTGTCCACTTAAATCACTTATTATTCCTGTTTCATAAATGTATTTATTCTCAATTTGTCCTTTTTTTCTATTTGTATTATAATTTTAGAGAATTAATTTATTAATTATTATTTCCGTCATTATTTGTTCCTTTCTATTACTTGATTATTTATAAATAAAATAAAATCTATATGTATTCATTGTTTATATAATTTATTTATGAATTATATAGAATTAGAATTAAATAAATAGAATTATTATTTTTTCTTTTTTTTTAAAATATTTTCTGCACGTTTAAATCTATATCTTATCTTGAAAGTTGTCTTTTTTATTTTATTTTTTATTTGTATCACTTATTTTTTTCATCATCTTGACTTTTTTATTATATACCTTTAATTATATATATATTTTTTTTTTTTATCATTTTGATTAATACTTATTTTATTCAACTTTTGGATTTCAATTCCAACTTTTTGCCTTAAACATATTTAATTCATCATTCCTTCAGACTTTTTATCATTTAAAAAAAGTGTTTAAATGTTTTTTGTCATTGTTGATCATTTCATGTAGTTAATTAATTTGAAATTTGTTTAACATTTGTATAAATGTCAAATCCTTTACATTTTCCTGATTCTGATGGGTTGTTTTTTCTATCATTTGTTTGATTTGATCGTTTCAATTTAAAATATTTATTAATTTATTATCTTACTTATTTTCTATCTAGTTATTTAATTATAACTCAATTATTATTACACTATAATGAATTAAAAACCTGTATCTTTTATATATATATTTATTTTTTATTTCGTTTAATTCTTAAATCGACACCAGAAAAATAAAACAAATGTTAAACTTTAATTTAATTTGAAGCAGTTTTATGAAGATTCCGCATTGAAATAGTTTTTAAAAGTTATGAACAAAATAACGAGACAAACGTGATGTTTGTGTCTCCAGAGGAACTTCAGTCCCAGCGAGGTGGTCCAGTGGTCCAACCACCGCGTCATGGAGTGGCTGCGCTCCGTGGATCTGGCTGAATACGCCCCCAACCTGCGGGGCAGCGGCGTCCACGGCGGCCTGGTGGTGAGTAGGCGTCGGTGAGGCGAGCGGCAGAGGCGTGACCTTGTTGTCCGAGCAGATGCTGGAGCCGCGGTTCGACGCCGACACTCTCGCCATGTTGCTCAACATCCCGCCGCAGAAGACGCTGCTGCGCCGCCACCTCGCCACCAACTTCAGCGGCCTGGTCGGAGCCGAGGCCCAGCGCGAGAAGAGGGAGTTCACCGAGGCCGCCGCCCACATGCCGCTCAGCATCACCGCCAAGGTCAAGGTGAGACCAGCAAGTAACAACATTTCAATATCGTCTCTCACGGAAACAGGTTCAGATGCTGCTCTCTCTGGTCGTCATGGCGACACTAAATATTTAATTCTGTCGTTAAACATGTTTTTTATTTTCACTGTGACTCAAACACGGGTTATTTAAAGATGATTCATTTGTTTATTTTACAAACCGCTGACTTGATTCTACTTCCTGTTGTAGTTTTATACGTGCAGTGCTGCCGCCGTCCACCAACACAAACACAAAAAGCAACCAAAGAAAACTCTTTCAATCAAAAACATTTTTTGGTTTGAACTAACTGTACTCGATTTTTTTATTAATGCAGGTTTTTTGTTTTTTTTCTATTGAAGCATCTTTTGGTTTATTTATTTTAGTGCAAGCAACTTTTCTATAGAAGCATCTTTCGTTTATTTGTTTTATTGTAATAAACTGTTCTATTGAAGCATCTTTAGTTTTTTTTATTTTAGTGTAAGAAATTTTTCTATTGAAGCATCTTTGGGTTTATTTATTTAAGTGTAGGGAACTTTTCTATTAAAGCATCTCTTGGTTTATTTATTTTAGTGTAAGAAACTTTTCTATTGAAGCATCTTTTGTTTTATTTATTTTAGTGAAATAAACTTTTCTATAGAAGCATCTTCTGGTTTATTTATTTGAATTTAAGAAACGTTTCTATTGAAGCATCTTTTGTTTTTGTTTTTATTTTAGTGTAAGACATTTTTCTATTGAAGCATCTTCTGGTTTATTTATTTGAATTTAAGAAACTTTTCTATTGAAGCATCTTCTGGTTTATTTATTTTAGTGTAAGAAACTTTTCTATTGAAGCATCTCTTGGTTTATTTATTTTAGTGTAAGAAACTTTTCTATTGAAGCATATTTTGTTTTATTTATTTTAGTGAAATAAACTTTTCTATAGAAGCATCTTCTGGTTTATTTATTTGAATTTAAGAAACTTTTCTATTGAAGCATCTTTTGTTTTTTTTTTATTTTAGTGTAAGAAACATTTCTATTGAAGCATCTTTGGGTTTATTTATTTTAGTGTAAGAAACTTTTCTATTGAAGCATCTTCTGGTTTATTTATTTTAGTGTAAGAAACTTTTCTATTGAAGCATCTTCTGGTTTATTTATTTGAATTTAAGAAACTTTGCTATTGAAGCATCTTTTGTTTTGTTTTTTATTTTAGTGTAAGAAACGTTTCTATTGAAGCATCTTTGGGTTTATTTATTTTAGTGTAAGAAACTTTTCTATTGAAGCATCTTCTGGTTTATTTATTTTAGTTTAAGCAACTTTTCTATTGAAGCATCTTCTGGATTATTTATTTGAATTTAAGAAACTTTTCTATTGAAGCATCTTCTGGTTTATTTATTTGAATTTAAGAAACTTTGCTATTGAAGCATCTTTTGTTTTGTTTTTTATTTTAGCGTAAGAAACGTTTCTATTGAAGCATCTTTGGGTTTATTTATTTTAGTGTAAGAAACTTTTCTATTGAAGCATCTTCTGGTTTATTTATTTTAGTTTAAGCAACTTTTCTATTGAAGCATCTTCTGGTTTATTTATTTGAATTTAAGAAACGTTTCTATTAAAGCATCTTCTGGTTTATTTATTTGAATTTAAGAAACGTTTCTATTAAAGCATCTTCTGGTTTATTTATTTGAATTTAAGAAACGTTTCTATTGAAGCATCTTTTGGTTTATTTATTTTAGTGTAAGAAACCTTTCTATTGAAGCATCTTCTGGTTTATTTATTTTAGTGTAAGAAACTTTTCTATTGAAGCATCTTTTGGTTTATTTATTTTAGTGTAAGAAACTTTTCTATTGAAGCATCTTTTGGTTTATTTGTTTTAGTGTAAGAAACCTTTCTATTGAAGCATCTTCTGGTTTATTTATTTTAGTGTAAGAAACTTTTCTATTGAAGCATCTTCTGGTTTATTTATTTTAGTGTAAGAAACTTTTCTATTGAAGAATCTTCTGGTTTATTTATTTTAGTTTAAGAAAATGTTATACTGTGTAATAAAGAAACAAAACTACCTTCATAATCTAGTAGAAACAGGAAGTAGTTTGTCGCGCGGGGATCTTGTTGTCGTTTAGTTCTCGAGTGGCTCGTCGTGTCATTGACTGTTTGGTGTTTGTTTCTCCGCAGCCGAAGAAGCTGGCGTTCTCCAACCTGACCCACCTGCGGCGCCGGCGCTCCGACGAGCCGGCCGACTACGTTTGTCCCATCGAGTCGCCCCCGGGTCAGTTGTGCGGCGCCCCCATGCGTCCGGGCGGCGCCAGCCTGAGCCCCATCCTGGACCGGGAGCCCGGCCAGGAGCGGGCGGGGCCGGTCGGGGGGGCGTCGGACTTCTACTCCCCTTGAGGCAGCAATAAAGACCAAACATTCCCTTCGGCCAATCACAGCGTCCCCTTGTGCCCGCCCTGGTGCCTTACACACCTCAGCAAACTGTGCCACGATGTCGCCGCTCTGGACTTCCTGTGACATCACTTCCTGGATATTAACTGTGCTAGTGAGTGTTTCCTGTCACATGACCAGAGATATATTTATAAACGCTGTGTGAATATTTATGTGGCGGGAGGTCACGTGGAGGTCACTGGACTTTTTTACTGGTCGACAGCAATAATCCTATTTTTATAAACTTGTAGAAGAAACGACGACTAATAAAGATCCAGCTCTTCCTCACATGACTGATTGTTACCACGGCAACAGAACCACAATAACAAAGACTGTTGACTGATTTGCATCTTCACACATTTGAAGACGAATGAACGGATGAATAAATGAATTGATGAGATTAATGGATGAATCTGACGTTTTTTTTCCCACTTTTAGAAAGTTCGATTATTTTTATTTTATATTTATTTATTTTATAATTATTTATTATTTTTAACTTCCTTTGTGCATTCTTTAGTTTGTTTAATAACATATTTTAAATCTTGTGTTCATTTTATCTTTCAACGTTTTTCATCATTTTGACTTTTTAAATATTTAACTTTTTATTTTTCCATTTTAATTATTTTGTCCTTATCTTTTTGCTTTGGATTTTGTTTTACAATTATTAGATTATTGTTATACTTAGCATTTTAAAACTAAAACCTTTAATATATTCAAAAATGTTTCTTTCTTTCCATTTATTAATTAATTTCCTTTTTTTTTTTTTAATCGTTTTATCTTTTTTAATATTACAAATTTTAATATCTCAAATGTTCTTTCTTATCGTCGTTAATCACTTTTTTCATCATTTAGTTGTTTTTTTATTTGACATTTTTATAAAAACTTAAAATCTAAACATTCTATTTTGCCTTTTTATTGTTTTAAACCTTTTACTTCTTTTTCCATCATTTACATTTTCTTTAATGAAGACTTTTCGATTTTATTTCCCATTTTATCTTATTAGAATTTTTTTTATTGTATTCATTTAATAGTATGACTTGTTTTTCTCCTTCAATATTAATAATTTCATTATCTTCAAAAACTTATTTTTTTCTTTATCTTCTATCTTTATCACTTTTTATCTATATTTGTTATATTTAGAATATTTTATTTTTGTATGTATTTTTCGCATTTTATCTCACAATTATTTTTTCTCACTTGTAAATTATTTGACGACAAAAAAAAAGTTTTAATTTCAAATAATTTTATTAGAATTTAGCTTTTTCTGAAGATATTTTTTCTTCCTTAATTCATTATTTTTTATTGATATTGATCTGGACGGATGAATGAATGAAGGATGGATGAATACATGAACGACAGATTAATGAAGGATGGATGGATGAATGACAGATAAATAGATGAAGGCTGGATGAATGGATGAACGAATGATAAATAAATGAGGGATGAATGGATGAAGCATAAATGAGAAGGAGTTGTTTACAGATGTCATCAGTGTGTTTGTTGTTGGACCAGTTTTGTCGGTCAAAGAATTGTTGTTTTGTTTCCTGCACTCGTTCTCCAGCGTCGTCAGAACTTCTTCTTCTTCTCCTTCTTCTTCTTCTCCTGGCGAACGAGTCGTCAGTTGTTCTCATGTTTACCCGTCAAACCCCTCGAGCTCCTAAACTGCTTCAGCCAGTTGAGGACGAGTCTTGTTGACTCAAGAGAAGAGACCACACCCGAGCTCTAAACCCTCCGCCGCTGATCCCTCTTCCCTGAACCTCGGGACCAGAACCTTCATCGCTCCACGGCCGAGGACGGACGTCGGGCTCCACGCTACAGTCCTGGTGAGTCCCTGACCTCTGACCTCCTGTCTTGTCCTCATGGTTATGGTTCTTCACGCGTCTTCACGCCCACCATATGTTCTCAGACTCTCTGATCCTCCTCCACGATGGGAAAGCCAGGCAGCAAACCCCTGAAGGACTCCCCGCTCTTCTCCAGCTTCAAGGGGAACCTCTACAACCGTCCGCCCCCCAACGACAACCACGTCCCCGTCAAGCCCAGCATCTTCGCCACCCTCAGGAAGCCCCCCGTGGCCAAACCCAACGACTTCATCCCCCTCTTCAACGACTGCATCTTCGCTGCCTCCACCAGGACTCAGGAGTACCTGCTCTTCAAAGACCCGGAGGACAAGTTCCGACCCGGTCCGGAGACTCTCACCCAGGTAGGACCGAGCACCGACTCATCGTTGTGGGGTGGTAGGGTTCGGTCATGTGGTGGTGATCACTGAGCAGCTGTGCTACACAAAATACACACTTGAATATCACGTTGTTTTTTTCCATAATAAGTATCGATATTCAACAGCACTGAATCAAAAAAATGATTGACTAGGGACGAGAGGATACAGTCGACTTAAAGCTGATGTTTGGACATATTTTGGTTTGAAAACAAATGAAAGCTGTTACGACTTTGTCAAGAGTCATGTGGTCTGTAAATACTACAACACCAGAGTCAAGTACTAGACAATACAACACATATCGTGATACTACTTGTTACTGCACTATCACGATATAGCGTGATACGTGGCAACACAATGTTGCCAAAACACACTGAGTGTGTATTTATTCTAATTATGTAACAGCAGTTGGAAATCTATACATTAACTTTTTGAATCTTCAAATATTAATTTATCTCGAGCGCCCCGTAACATAGATATGACGTCATGTGACAAAAAAACAACATTCAATGTTTGTCATAGAAAGTTTGATATCAAAAATTATATTTTCTTAACTTCTTATTCATTTATCTTCAACATATACAAAGATACAAAGTGTTACGGGGTGCTAAGTTTCACCTCACTGCAGCTGGCACTGTTAGCCACTAGCTAGGCTAGCACTGTTAGCCACTAGGTAAGCTAGCAAGTAAAGCATTGAGTGTCAAATGTCCTTCACTTGACATTCCAGTGTAAAACAAACTTCATTGTAACACTTTCTATCATGTGTTAAATCACGTCACCACTATCTCACTACCAACACAATCAACCTCATCAAACTGCTGGAGACCTTGGCTCCTGCAAGACTTTGACTCATCTCTGATGAGACTTAAAGAAACAGTGTGTTTGTAACAGAACACGAAAATGTTACGAGGCGATATGTAAACTTGCATGACGAAAATAAATAATGATTTTCATAGAAGAAATTAAGCTTTTATTTTAAAAATATGACATTATTTAAGGTTGATGTTTTAAAAAAGTACGTTTAAAATGAAATAATTTTAATATTTACAATTAACACATATACAAAGTGTTTGTTTATTATTGTGTTGCAACTAAACTTCTGGCCACTAGATGGCAGCAGTGTTGTGCAAGTACTCGAAAATACTACAAATACATCCTCATTACTACAGTATCTCAGTGTATGGTATCGCGAGATTCTTGCCAATACACCCCTCTGGTAGACGACCATAAGATTATGACCCCCTGACATAAGTAGCTGGTCATAATCCCAGACTGGGTTCTCCCTCAGGTCTTCCTGATGACCTACATCACCCAGAGCATGAACCTGAGCATGACCGACACCTTCAACTGCACCGCCATGACCCGCGAGCAACGTATCCTGCTGGGCGCCGACTGGGTCTGGGCCATGCTGGAGAAGCCCAGCAAGAACCCCAAGATCCAGATCGCGGCTCAGGTTCTGCACCTGCCGGAGCGCGAGCTGGACGAGGAGGGCGGCGCCAATGGTGCCGACAGCGAGACCCTGCAGATGGCCCAGCGCGAGAGCAGCAACAAGACCAGCTACGAGAAGCTGGTGGACTTCTGCACCTCCGTCGGGAAGGACTGCTACGCCCTTTTCCTGTTCCTCGGCAAGAAGAACGACAAGGGGAACATCTACGGCGTCCTGAGCAACAACTTCGACGCCGCCATCGGGAAGTGCAACAACATCGACCGGGCGTTTATCGAGAACTTCTTCAAGGGCTCCAGGTACCTGCACACCCCGTCGGGCATGATGCAGGCCATCGTCAGCAAGAAGGAGGGCGACTCCCTGACGCTCATGATCAAGTTCAGTTAGACGCCGCGCCTCACTCACGGTCTTTGTGCTGATGTCAACAAGCTGTTCCTGGAGGCCATTCTTAGGCTCCGCCTCCCTTAGTCTTAGGCTCCGCCTCCCTTAGTCTTAGGCGCCGCCTCCCTTAGTCTTAGGCTCCGCCTTCCTTAGACTTAGGCTCTGCCTTCCTTAGTCTTAGGCTCCGCCTCCCATAGTCTTAGGCTCCGCCTCCCATAGTATTAGGCTCCGCCTTCCTGTCTTAGGCTCCGCTTTCCTTAGTCTTAGGCTCCGCCTTCCTGTCTTAGGCTCCCCCTTCCTGTCCTTCATCTTTACTTCTGCTCCTTCACTCCACTATAGGAATATTTAATCAACTTCACGTTTCAAATGCTGAAACTGATTTTTTTTTTTATTGTTTTTAATTTATTTGTTAAATAATTGAATTTAATAATTTGTATATTGAACTTTTTTCTTTTTTTTAAAAATTTAAATTCACATATAAGAGTTTGATCATGTTAAATACACAAACAGTTTTCAAAATTATGTTTTTATTATGGCCAAGAATGAAAGAATATATATACTTTAGAAAATGTGCTTTTGAATTTTTGGAAGTAGAAAATGAAAATGTTGGAAAGTATATTTTTTGACAACATTTGAGTCATGTAAAACAAAACCAATATCAACTTTTCAATATAGGAATTATTTAATGTAATTATTCAATAAAAAATATATATATTCGAGTTTGATTATTAAAAATATATATTATATATTCAATTATTTTTGTTAAACCCAAATTCAATTCAAATATGAAATAATATCCAAGTTTCAACATATGATCAAAATACATTTAACTCCAGTCATTCTGGAGTAGACTGGAAGTCGAGCAGTTTATAAAAATAAAATACGACTTTTATTTGGATTTTATTTTAAAACAATAGGCGACAACACAGTGCATGGGTTCTTACCTGGTCCATTACTTTCAAAATAAAGTCCATTACCTTCAGAATAAAGTCCATTACTTTCAAACTAAAGATAATTATCTTCAAAATAAAATCCATTACTTTCAAAATACAGTCCCTTGCCTTCAAAATAAAGTCCATCACCTCCAGAATAAAGTCCATGGCTTACAAAATGGAGGTTCAGGAACTTTTGGTCCAAAACCAACAAAGACAACGAGGAAAAGTCATCAAATACAATCCTTGCGCGAGGAAACTGGACAAACCAGTCTTGACTGAGCTGCTGCTATCAATGCTAATGCTATCATGTAAGCCACGTCCCAGCTCTCCAGGGCACACACAGTGAAATTGTCCAACATCTTTCATAAGGTTCTGATTCCTCTCTAACCTAAAAACAAAATGGCGTCAGGGCATTAATTCCATGAAGCACATGAACGTACCATCAGTCGTTGTCACCGCTCAACCAACCTTGATGGTGATTGACAGATGTCAGATAAAGACTTGAGATGGTGAGAAATGATCGACTTCCTGTCACGAAGCATCAGTTGAAACCAGGAAGTGATTTCCATACGAGGCTTCTGCTTGTTTGCATCAACACAAACACTGACGAATGTAAACATCTCTTTTGTTGTCAGGAAGAATTAAAGAGTGTGTTTGTAAATCTGATGGAATTAATATATTAACATTTAGTGACGACAACCACGAGTGTTCTTGTGCGTTTATGAAAACAATAAAAGTTTTAATAAACAAAAAAACCACTGTTGTGTGTTTTAATTTGCTTGTTTTAGGTCATGTTTCTTCGCTTGTGTGTGTTTCCAAGGGTCTGTGTGTTTAAGTATATTTGTATATGTGTGTGTGTTCATGTGTGTGTCTGGTCATGGGTTTGTATTTCTTTGTGTGTGTTCATGTGTGTGTTAATGTGTATATGCGTGTGATATTACGTGTAAGTGTATGTGTTTATGAGTGCGTCTGTGTTCAAGTTTGCCTGTGTGTTCATGAGTGTGTATCTATTCATGAGTGTGTGTGTGTGTTTGTTCATGAGTGTGTGTGTGTTTGTTCATGAGTGTGTGTGTGTGTTCATTTGTGTGTGTGATGTTTAAGAGTTTTTGTGTTCATGAATGTGCTTGTGTAAACATGTGTGTTAATGAGTGTGTTTAAGTAAGAAATTAGTATTTATTGTGTGTTCATGAGTGTGTGTGTGTTCATGCATGCGTGTGTTCATGCGTGTGTGTGTGTGTTTTCATGTGTGTTCATGTGTGTGTGTGTTCTACGTCATTGGTGCTCCGCCCTCTAACGGCTTCGCTATTGGTTTACCCCGAGGCACCGCCTGGTCTCTGAGAAAGCTTAATGAACTCGCCACCCAGCAGGGGGCAGTCCACTTCCTATAAAGGCGGGAAGCACCCGCCGCACTTCCTCCCTTTTCAACTCAGCGTGAAAGCTCCTGGATCAGCATGGCGGACGTGAGCATGAACATTGATGTAGATGGATCTTTGTGCCTGACGTGTGACACCCCCCTGGGGAGGGGGGACACGCATGCTCTCTGTTTCGTTTGCCTAGGCCCGGATCACGTGTTTGCGGATTGTGGGGCCTGCCGTATGCTTCCCGAGGAGGTCCGGAGGAGACGCGTCCTCCAGTCAGGTCGTGGGCCGACTACGATGAGGAGGACGACCGGCGGTGTTATGAGGCGGATCCGAGCACCCTGTTCGGTTCGGAGCCGGGGGATGTCGAAGCGGTCAGGGGAACCAGGCCCGTTCCTCGCTACCCGCTTGACGTCCTGCCGCGCATATTCACCGCCGCGGCGAACCGCATGGAGGTCGAGCTCCCCCCGGCACCTCCAGGTCCGGTCTCCCTCGCGAACAACATGGCTCTCCTGTGCGGTGCGCTCGACAGGCTCACCGTGGACCGAGACGACCTTGGACCTTCGGAGTTGGAGGAAGTCAAGGACTCGGTGGCCGCGCTCCTCCGGATGTCACAGGCGTACGCGATCCTGGGAGGAGGACTCCGCGACAGCTGGGCCACCGGCACCCGTGGCTAGACCTGGCCACAGCGCTGCCGGAGAGAGACCGGAGGCTCCTCCTGGACGGACCCATAACGGAGGATTCTCTGTTTGGTCCGGAGCTCCGGAACATCGTGGCTCGGCAGGAGGCAGCGCAGCAGGAGTCAGCGCAGCTCCGCCATCGCCGGCGTGAGGACGAGGCGCGACGGGGGTTCAGCGCGCGGAGACGGAGATCCCGTTCGTCGGCCTCATCATCTGGTGCTGGGGGAAAGCGTCACCAGAGCCAGCCGCCCCAGCAGCACCAGCAACAACGGTAACAGCCGCGGCGGGCGACAAGCGAGCGTCGCCGGGATCCGCAGCGGGAGCCGGGGAGCCAGCAGCCGCAGCGGAGCCAGCAGCCGCAGCGGAGCCAGCGGCGGCGAGGACGCAGAGGCGGCGAGGCTTCTTCTCGGGGGAGCCCTCCTCCCCCCTACTCTTTTAAAGGGATTTATGTAAATAAAACGAAGAAAACGTATGACGTTTCTGTGGTTCGTTCTGAGAGAGATGTTAGTAGTGTGCATGTGTTTCCGCCTGTGAGTGTGACGTATTCACAGGCGTCATTAGAAACTTTCGCCGCTAATGCTAAGCTAACATGCTCCGCCGTTCATAGTCGGCGTGAGTTTCCTCTCAGAACACAGTTCGAAGGAGGTTTTAAACCCCTTCCTCCGGGTCATGCCGAGACTGTAATAACGGAGTCTGTCCACACGAATGAGGGGCAGACTCCAACCACATGTGTTTTGTTTACAGACGAGCAGAGGTCCGCGAGACCTGCTGAGTCAGCTGTGTTTACTTCCGCGTCGACCAGCGCTCGTGCCCGACAGAGCTTGACAGCTGAGGTGAGTGGAACTAGTCCGGACATGTCTGTGTTGACCGGAGGTTGTTCCTTCCCCCACAGCGCTGTCAACAAGCACTGGCACCGTGGAGGACGTCACGTTTGGCGGCGGAAAAGAGGGAACGCCATGGAACTGACGCAACATGGTGTTTTTACACGCAAGTTTTCTCGACGTCCTGAGACCAGGCGAGGGCGAGGAACTCCCGCCCCTTCTGGTCGATCAACCGGAGAGGTCCGTGGCGGTCAGATCTCACGAGTGATGAACAGGTCAGGACCGCCAGCGGAGCTTGAGAATGTACGGGACCTGGTGAGTGATGCGGTGCCGACGCGCGCGCGACCTATTCTGAACTCACATCAGCTCCGGTTTAATTCTCCAGCACATTCCTCCACATCGCAGGTTTTGTCAGCTCCGGTGACACTAAGAAGTGCTCAGGGAGTTGGGAAGACTTCCGGGGGGGGAAAGGGAACACGCACGACGCGCATCTAAGGTTTCTCACGCGCATTTGCGCGTTTCTCCCACAGAGCCGGATTTTATGTATGAGAGTGGGGGTTCTAGTGAATCCAACTCGAGTACATGCTCTGTTGATTCAAGAGATAGAGACGCGGCTTGTGTGATGCCCTTTCGTCTACGGCCCGCTCTTGGGCGTTCACGGGGGCGGGCCGGAGGACAACCCAAAGTTCGCCAGGGCTGCGGTTCTGACAGAACACTATTCGGCTTGGAGTCGCCTGGTTTTACTTCATTCCACTTGGCTGGGGGGAGTAATCAGGCGGGGCTATGCGCTACAATTTGCCCGTCAACCCCCGCGTTTTTCAGGGATTCTCTGGACTCGTGTGGCGGAGCAGGAGAAATTATCCTATTTGAGAAACGAGGTGTCTACTCTGCTGCAGAAGGAGGTCGTAGAACTGGTTCCTGCAGCCGAGATGATGACAGGGTTTTACTCCCGGTACTTCCTCGTGCCGAAGAAGACCGGGGGCTGGAGGCCCATTCTGGACCTCAGTTATTTGAACAAGTTCATAGCTACCCGCCCGTTTCGCATGTTGACGGTCAAGAAACTGCTCTCAGGTGTAAGTCCAGGAGACTGGATGACATCTATCGACCTGACCGACGCGTACTTTCACATACCGATAGTCAAGAGACATCGAAAGTACTTGCGTTTCGCCCTCGAGGATCGTGTGTTTCAGTACACTCGACTTCCGTTCAGCTACTCTCTGGCACCCAGGACCTTCACCAAGTGTGTGGAAGCGGCACTGGAGCCATTGAGAGTGAGTGGGGTAAGGATCTTGACCTATCTGGACGACTGGTTGATCCTTGCCAGGTCAGAGGCAGAAAGTTACGCTCATACACAGAAGGTGTTGAGCCATATTGCCACCCTGGGGTTCACGGTGAACCTCAGCAAGAGCGCTCTGACTCCAGTTCAACAGTTAGTTTACCTGGGGGTACTGTTGAACTCGGAGGAGGGATACGCGCGCCTCCCGGACGTGCGTATCCAGCCCATTCTCCGACTGACAACACAGTTGCTGGAAGCTCGGTGTCACGTGACAACAGCAGGCACTGTTATGTCCCTCCTGGGGCTCATGGCAGCAGCTCACACGGTAGTTCGGCTGGAATATGAGGGAGCTTCAGAGATGGTTTGGTCGTCTCAAGCTAGACCTCAAGCGGGAACGAGGTCGGAAAGTGCGCCTTCCCGCTCGGGTTTTGCAGGACATCCAGTTTTGGAACTCAATAGCCAACCTCAGACGGAGAGTTCCATTGGGTTGCGTCCTTCACTACACTCAGGTGTTCACAGACGCTTCTCTGACAGGTTGGGGAGGCTTCTCGGGTCAGGCCTATGCCAGTGGGGTCTGGAGCAGACACATAAACTGGCTAGAGCTGAAGGCGATTTACAATGTCCTGCTTCACCTCTCTCCCCAACTGTCACGGTCCAACGTCCTAGTACTATCCGACAGCTCCACCGCCGTGGCGTACGTAAATCGCCAAGGTGGTGTCAGATCCCCAGCCCTTCCGAGTGTGGCAAAGAAGATTTGGCTGTGGGCAGACCGTCACCTGCTTTCGCTCAGAGCTCAGCATGTACCGGGCGAGCTGAACGCAGTAGCGGACAGACTGTCGAGGGGGGCCGTCCAGGACGAATAGGGTCTGTCCAAGGCAGTGGCGAGCGAGATCTGGTCTCGGTTCGGTCACCCGGTTGCAGACCTCTTCGCCAGCAAGGACAACTTCAAATGTCCTCTCTGGTTCTCTCTCAGGGCATCGGATTGCCCCCCACTAGGCGTGGACGCTTTAGCCCATTCGAGTTGGCCGGTCGGTCTACTGTTCGCCTTCCCTTCTCCGCGGCTCCTTCTCCCCTTGGATCGGAGGGCGAGGCGGGAGGGGCTGAGGTTGATACTAGTAGCACCAGACTCCCCGGGGGCGCTCTGGTTCCCAGAGCTGGTGCGCATGGCGGTCGGGGCCCCGTGGGCCATCCCTTGGGCCCCCGCTGCCCTGCGTCAGGACTCTGACAGCGCCGGTGCTGGGCCGGCCTCTCAAGGTGTGGCTCCTGCACGGGACAAGCTGAATGGGACTTTGGGCCCCGTCAACACGCAGGCTTTATGCCTCGAAGTGGGGGATTTTCTCCCGCTGGTGTTCAGACAGGTCCTTGGACCCCAGCTCCTGTTTGGTCTCCGCTATCCTGTCTTTTCTGCAACATTTGCTGGATAGCAGACGGACTGTGGCGACACAGAGTGTTCGCGTCAGCCATAGCGACGAGGCATGTCGGGTTTGAGGGTGGTTCGGCTCGCGCCCACCCTCTGGTGGCGCGTTTCTTGCGGGGTGCCTGCAGGCTTCGACCTCCTGCAAGGCCTTCCAGCCCTCAGTGGGATCTCCAGTTGGTACTGGACTCTCTCACAGGCCCGACCTGAGCCTCTTGACCAAGTCCCACTGGATATCTTGTCTTTCAAGGTATCGCTCCTTCTGGCACTTACAACCACGAAGAGAGCGAGTGAGCTTTGTGCCCTCTCCATTAGCCCTGAGTGTCTTTCCTTTGGCGTCGAGGAGTCTTCGGTGTCTTTGCGTCCTAACCCAGCGTTCCGCCCAAAGATTCTGAGTTCCTTGTTCCGGGCGTCGACCATCACGCTGCGGGCCTTTCACCCGCGGGTGGCCGTGTTTAGGCGCTCTGATGCCCTTTTTGCCTGCCACGGTAGATGCCGACAGGGAGAGGCGATCTCCTCCCAGAGGTTTTCTCATTGGGTGAGATCGGCCATTATCCGGGCCTACCAAGCAGCGGATGGATCCGCTCCTAGCGGTCTGAGGGCACATTCCACCCGTGGTGTGGCAGCCTCAGTGGCTCTTTTGCGGGGTGTGGCAGCAGAGGATATCTGCTCAGCTGCCTCTTGGGCGTCCACGTCTACCTTTGCTAAAGCCTATCTCCTCGACGTGACGGCGGGATCAGTAGCTCATACAGTTTTGAGCGCTGCTGTGCCCCATCGAGGCCCACGGCTCCAGTAGACTTGGATCCTGGGCCGGTTGGGCCCTAGCGATGCTGCTCCAGGAGCAGCGTCCAGCACATTTATCCCGTCAGGCTTCGCCGTTGGGTTAAACCAATAGCGAAGCCGTTAGAGGGCGGAGCACCAATGACGTAGAACCCCTGAGTTATCTATCATAACCTCAGGTTCTACGAGTTGGTGCGAAGCCCTCTAACCTCGTCGCCCAGCGGCCGCCCTTCTCGCTAAGTTTTCAGTTGGAGGAAGTGCGGCGGGTGCTTCCTGCCTTTATAGGAAGTGGACTGCTCCCTGCTGGGTGGCGAGTTCATTAAGCTTTCTCAGAGACGAGGCGGTGCCTCGGGGTAAACCAATAGCGAAGCCGTTATAGAGGGCTTCGCACCAACTCGTAGAACCTGAGGTTATGATAGATAACTCAGGGGTTTTCATGCGTGTTCATGAGTGTGTTTTCATGCTTGTGTGTTCATGAGTGTGTGTGTGTGTTCATGAGTGTGTTTGTTCATGAGTGTGTTTGTGTTCATGAGTGTGTGTGTGTGTTCATGAGTGTGTGTGTTCAAAAGAGTGTGTTTTCATGCGTGTGTTTTCATGAGAGTGTGTGTCTGTTCATGTGTGTGTGTTCATGAGTGTGTTTGTTCATGAGTGTGTCTGTGTTGTCATGCGTGTTCATGCGTGTGTGTTCATGAGTGTGTGTTCATGTGTGTGTGTTCATGTGTGTGTGTTCATGTGTGTGTTCATCGTGTGTGTGTTCATCGTGTGTGTATGTTTTCATGCGTGTGTGATCATGAGTGTGTGTTCATGAGTGTGTGAGTGTTTTCATGCGTGTTCATGTGTGTGTGTTTTCATGCATGAGAGTGTGTGTGTGTTCATATGCGTGTGTTCATGAGTGTCTAAGACAAAGTTCTTATTAAAATTCATATTTATTAACTATACAAAAGGTCACCTGAAGGTCAAAGTTCCTCCTTGTCAGCGTGTGTGTTCGTGCGCTCACACGTGCACGCGGCCGTGTGGTCGTGCGGTTGCAGAACCTCCTCCATGTCGGGGTGTATCATGGGAGGTCCGGTCTGGCGCCCAGCGTACGTGAGCAGAACTCTGAGGTAGTAACAGTAGAGTCTGCCGGGCTGCAGCAGCTCCCGGGCCAGAACCTGAGCCGCCCGCGCCATCCTCCGGGCCTCGCCGTCGTTCTCCCGGGCCCAGCGGACCTTCTCCAGCACGTCCGACAGGTTCCTCTGGACCGGCAGGAAGTGCGTCTGCGGCGTGAAGCGCGAGTAGAAATGCTCGTAGTACGGCGAGTCCTGCTTCAGCACCAGACTGTCGCCCAGCATCAGGTACGGGAACCGGTACGCCGCCACGGTCCCGTCCACGCTGACCTGGTACTTGAACTGTCGGACACAAGAGCCTCATCAGGTGATCAGTTCTACTTCCTGTTGACACGTCAGCAGGAAGTGACGTCATCAGGCCGACTCGGGTCACGACCTCCACCACTGACCTTGAAGAAGTCGAAGAAGCCCACCAGCGGAACCTTGCCCACCTCCTGCTCCCGCTCCCGGAAGAAGAACCACCCGGTGATCCCGGCGTCCAGCAGGTCCGGGTGGGTCCGGGACAGCAGGGCCAGACGGAGCCGCTCCTCGCGACTGTCCCGGCCCCGGAAGAAGGCCCGGCCCGTCTTGTTCTCCCACCGAGGACCTGAGGACGAGGAAGGATCCTTGAATACGGAACGCGCTCGACAGGTGAAGGTCAAAAGGTCGCACCCGTGTGACCCTGGATGGACAGCAGGTCGTTGGTCACGCCCCTCAGGGCCTCCAGGGTGGAGTGAGTGACCTCGTAGGTGGGCAGGACGATGTCCCGGGTCTCAGTGGAGCCGCACCAGGAGAAGACCGGCATCGGGTCCGCGTCCACCGGCCGGGTCTCCATGGGCCAGTCGCCCACGTTGACGAAGAACTCCAGGTCCGGAAGCTTCACCTGAAGACAAGACAAGTTTTTTTTTCTTACATTTTTCATCTTTTTTTCTCATTTTTTTTACTCATTTCAAAGTTTTTCTGTGTTAATATTTTTTATTTTATTCTCAATATTTCCTCCTTTTTCCTCAATCTAAAATATTTTTGTCTAAAATATTTAAATTTATTTCAAATTTTAAAAATTATGTTAATTTCTCACTTAAAAAATATTTAGGTTTACATTTTTTTTGCTTTTTCATTTGTATGTGTTACTTTAAAAAACATGTGATTAACATTTTTATTTTTGTCTTGTTCAAAAAAATAAAATAAATTGGTCTGAAGTATTTTTTTTTTTCGTCTCTATTCCTCATTTAAAATAACATTTATTTTTAAATTATTTTAGGGTTTTTTTAAACAACATTTTAATCTTTATTTCTCACTTCATATAACTTGTTTTCTTCTGTAGACTTAAATCTTTTTGTATTCGATTTATATTCAGATTTTTTGGTCTTTTTTTGTCTGTTCATTAATACATTTATAATTATCCATTTTAATATACATTTTATTTATTGTTATCTATAAAATATTTTGTAATTTGTAATTTGTAATTCAAGCCACAGCCACTAGAGGCTCCGAGCTTCCACAGGTCCACAGCGAGAAGAAAGAGTTGCTGATGCAAACACTCACCTTGCGGGTCAGCGACAGCAGGATCTCGTCGGAGAACATCTTGAAGTCCGTGTACCTCCCGAGCGTCCGGCGGAACAGCCGGTTGCCCGCGACGACGTAGTGGACGATCCCGCCTCGGTTGGAGAACCTTCGAGGAACCTCTTCCCTCGCCCGCTGCAGGTCCACGGCGGGGAACGACAGGAAGTCCTGGTCCACCTGAGGCTCCTCCGCCGGACACCCCATGACCCGCTGCCAGGCGGCAGCGTCCGGTTCCGGACAGTCGCAGTACTCGTGGTGGACCGGGCCTGACAACGGGGAACGACATAATCAGCGCTCGCCCTCGGACGCTCGCCTCACCTGTCGGGACGCACCTGCCAGGACGTACGGGGACGCCGCCACTGGGGCGTCCCGGTGCAGAACCTCCACCCTGAGACCGGCCCGGACCGATCCGTAGAGCCGGAACCTCACCAGGAAGGATCCGTCTCCTCGGTCCATGGGCGGCGGGACGTGGATCCGGACGTGCTCCTTCTCCTCCGCGGACCGGATCTTCACCGAGAACGAGTCTTTGCCTGGAACCAGAGCTGACGTCACGTCCGGAACTACCTTCGCATCTTATGACGTCATTTTATTATTCATAACTGACTAAGACGTGATTTATATGTTAACTCTTTACTACTTTTGATGACGTATTATAAACATTTTTTCAAAGCCGTTTTTTGTTTGATTTTATATTATTGTTTATTTTAAATTTAAAAATAGTTATATTGGCGTGTGACGTCATAAAAATAGTTATATTGGCGTGTGACGTCATAAAAAAAAAACCTTCAGAAACCTCGAACTCTTTCGGGTCCGGAGGTTCTGCAGGTTCTCACCTGGAGTCTCGGTCCAGTTCTGTCCTCGCTCGTCGACCGCCTGGATGTAGAAGTACCGGACCGGCAGGACCAGGTCCGGCTGCAGTCCTGGACCCCACACCAGACTTCTCTCCGGACTCACGCGCTCACACACGGACACGCGCACGTGAACACTCGCCACGAGCGCCAGGAGCAAACATGTGTGGCGGGAGAGGTTGAGTCGCATCTCGACTGGACGGAACCGAACCATGTTTTAAGTTATCTACGAGCCTCGGTTTAAAGTTGATGCTCAAACTTTTCATCCTCCGCCATGTTGGACACGCCCATTGTGCGGCGGCGCGTTCAGGGGCAGTAGGAAATTTGTAAATGATTAGACTTATGTAAATTAAAACGGGTTTACGAGGAAAAAAATAAGCTAGAATAGAAACATATTTGGATCATGTTTTCAAAATTATAGGAGAAAAATCAAAACACCCAAGTTTTTTTATTTTACATTATTATTTTTTTTGTTTTAAATAAATTCGACAGATTATATACCTTTTGAAACAACTGCATAACAGTGGTTCCTATTAAATACGTTCCTACCTACCGTGTCTACTTTCTAAAACACAAAAAGTTGCTTCAATCAAAAAATATTTTAGATAAAAAAGAAATCAGTTAAGTCAAAAGAAAGGTGGCTTCAATAAAAACATTAAAATGAAAACAACTTCAAAATGTTTTGTTCACTTCAATTATAAAATCCGATTTATACATATACATATACATATATATGTATATATTAAGGATTCAATTATTAAGCAAATAACCCATAATAAGAACCAGAACAAAAAGATAACTTTAATAAAAAAAAACTGTTTCTATTTTAAAGAAGGATTTGATTGATGAACGTTTTCTTTAATTAAGCAACTTTTTACGATTTAAAATATTATTTGTTTAAGGAACTTTTTATTGAAAATATTTTTGGCTTGAAGCAACTCATTTTGTTTGATTGATTCACAACTGAGCACCATTATGACGATACAAAACTTTATTACAAATGTTTTTCTGAGTCTGGCATAAAAACATTTAAAAAAAACTTCTTTTTTTTTATTTTAAAATCTTAAAAAAGTCTCGCCCAAAATAAAGTGAAATAATGTAAACCAATAAAAATGTTGCCTCTAATTGAAAGTATTGATTTTATCAAAGTATTGATTTTTATCAAAGAAATAGTGTGTTCGTAATAGGACATGAAAGTGTGATGGGGTGAAGGTGCAGGACAGACAGACAGACACTAAGTTTTATTTTTAGAGATTTTACTTCAAAACACTTTTCCCCTCAAATCTTTACAAGCTTTCGTCATTTCACACTTAAAAAAAAGAAGAAAACTTTTGGTTTTGCTCCACAAGTATAGAAATATATCAGTGTCATCAGGATATTGAATGTTAAATTTAACAGTTGGAATGTTTTCAGAGTAATGAATTTGTGTTTAAAAATCGTAAAAAAATTCTAAACGATTGAAGTTTGTTTTACACATAGAGTTTGATATTCTAATTACAATAATTGAAATATACATGTTCTACGTGTCGTATGTTTCAATTCATAGCCTTTTAAATTCACTGTATAAATGTTGGTATAATGGGGTCAGACGAGCTACTGATCAAATTTCCAGCCAATCATGCGACAAGGAGACGATCACATGACGACGTATCATCATCAATCGATCAAGTAGCTCGGTACTCTTTTGTTAATGTCTGGTGACACTATTAAACCCACATTTTTATGTTGAACTGAAAAGGCTACAAATTAAAAAATATTGAATTTAGAAAATGTATTTTTTAATTATTGTCATTAATTAATTATTGTTGAAAAATGAAATAGTTCAACCTTTTAAATTTAGAAATGATTGAATTCAATGGTTAGAAATAATACTTGAAAAACAATTCAATAGAAAATAAAAGTTTAAATGAAATGGTTCAATATTGTGACGACACTGATCGACTTCCACACACACACGAGTGAAAACACAGACGTCAGTACGAGAATATGTTCTCGGCCTCGTGTCCCAGCTGGCTCAGGTTGGGCAGGCAAGCGTTCTGGATCATGGGCGGGGGTCCACACAGAACCACCAGAGTGTCACCTGACGGAGCCGGGAGGTGGTCCTGGATCATGGACTCGGTCACGAACCCAGAACTGAACTTCCAGCCTGGAGAGAGCGAGCGAGAGAGCGAGAGAGAGAGAGCGAGAGAGCGAGAGAGAGACTTCAACACTCGTCCTTCTTCTTCCCTCGCTTCACAGATTATGCAAATAAAACAGCATCTATCAGCTGAACCACTGTAGCTCCGTCACCGAGAGGATTACACGATTCATCCAGAATATTCAGCAGGAACGAGACGTTTAAATCCACAACAAGATGAAACACAAAAGTCACTTAAACCAGAGTCACTAATGCTAAACATTTAGACACATTTGACCATCAAAACCATATTACACATGAATGTATTTAAACACATTCAATGTTTGTCGTAAAAATGTATCAGTTTGATATTAGAAAATTATATTTTCTTATTTAATAGTTAACCCAATTAACATTCTAATCTTCAACACACACAAAAATACAACGTGTTACAGGGTGCAACAATTCACCTCACTGCAGCTAGCACTGTTAGCTACTAGCTAGGCTAGCACTATTAGCCACTGGCTAAGCTAGCACTGTTAGCCACAAGCCAAGCTAGCAGTGTAAGTCAAAAGCTAAGCTAGCCTTGTGAACCACTAGCTAAGCTAGCACTTTGAGCCACTAGCTAAGCTAGCCCTGTTAGCCACTAGCTAAGCTAGCATTTTGAGCCACTAGCCAAGCTAGCCCTGTAAGTAAGTAAGTAAGTAAGTAACATTTATTTATATAGCGCTTTTCGAGACCAGGGTCACAAAGCGCTTAGACAATCAAAACAATACTCAAAAAAGTACATACTTTAAAGATCAAGATAATACTGAGAACAACACAGGAGTTCGAGAAATTCAAGGAAAAGCCTGAACAAATAGAAACGTCTTAAGGTGTTTCTTAAAGGAGTCAGTAGACTCCATCAAGCGCAAAGAGAGAGGAAGATCGTTCCAAAGCTTAGGAGCAACAGCCTGAAAAGATTTCTCTCCTCTGGTCCTGAGCCGTGTGCGTGGAACCATAAGTAGATTCTGATCCACAGACCTCAGAGCCCGAGCTGGGGTGTAAGGCCGGATCAGATCAGTGATGTAAGGAGGGGCCTGACCATGAATAGCTCTGAAAGTAAGAACCAGAATTTTAAAGTTGATCCTGAAAGAAACTGGAAGCCAGTGAAGAGTTTTAAGGATCGGAGAAATGTGAGTTCTCCTACTTGAGCGGGTCAGAATTCTCGCTGCAGAGTTTTGAATCAACTGCAGACGAGACAGATCCTTCTTGTTAAGACATGAAAACAAACTGTTACAATAGTCCAGACGAGAAGAAACAAACGCATGGATTACAAGCTCCAGATCATGTTCCGACAACATTTTCCTAAGTTTAGAGATTTTTCTCAGTTGAAGGAAACAGTTTCTGGTCAGTTTTCTGCAGTGTCGAACAAGAGACATGTCTTTATCAAATACAACACCCAGGTTTCTCAGGCTCAGTTTGACAGACTGACCTAAGTCACCCAAGTACTGACTCAACCCTGGAATCTTATCATCAGGAGCAATCACCAGTGTTTCAGTTTTGTCAACATTTAGCTGTAAAGTGTTTTCACTCAGCCATTGTTTGATTTCTAGCAAACAATTGACTAAGCTGTTCAGCCTTTGGGGCTCAGTTGGGTCAAAAGAGCAGTAGAGCTGGATGTCATCAGCAAAAATGTGATAAGAAACATCTGGAAATCTCTGAATGATTTTACCGAGGGGAATCAAGTACAGCAAAAACAATAAAGGACCCAGAACAGAACCTTGAGGGACTCCACACAACAGATCTGCCGATTCAGACCTCATTTGATTGGCAGATACACTAAAACTGCGCCCAGAAAGGTAAGATGAGACCCATTCTAACACAGACCCAGACAGTCCCACTTCATCCCTTAGTCTTCTCAGCAGGATCTGGTGATCAACTGTCTCAAAGGCTGAGGACAGATCCAAGAGCACCAGAACAGTGAATTTACCCGAGTCAGCCGACATCATGATGTCACTGGACACTTTCAATAAAGCTGTCTCCGTAGAGTGATGTTTACGGAAGCCAGACTGAAACTTCTCATGGATGTCGCTCTGATCCAGGAACAAAGACAGCTGCTCAGACACCACCTTCTCCAAGATCTTGGACAAGAAAGGGAGCTTAGAAATAGGCCTGAAATTACTGAGGTCAGTTGGGTCTAAGCCTGGTTTTTTGAGCAGAGGCTCCACAATGGCATGTTTAAATGCATTGGGAAAAACCCCTGTGGAAAGGGAGAGGTTCACCATATTGGTAACCCAGGGGCCAATTACATCAAATACTTTGATAAAAAGCCTACAAGGAAGGACGTCATCTGAGCAAGAGGATGGTTTCATCTTGTTCACTAGTGCTGAAATATCACCCAAAGATACAGCAGTGAAGGAGGACCAAGAGGAGGAGATGGGCTCAGAGACAGTAGGGGTTCCAAACAAAGGGGGAGAGATTTTCTCTTTGATCAATTTAATTTTGTCAATGAAAAATCTCAACAATGCATTGCTGTCAGCTTCACAGAAGACAGGCGTGATTTGAGGAGCAGGAGACACAAGAGAATTAATCGTGTCAAACAAAACTTTGGGGTTTTTCCTATTTGCTGCTACCAGTTTTCTGATCTAGCAGTTTCTACCATCTCATTGTAAGAAGTCAACAGATCCCTGAGGTGAAGTCTGTGCACCTCAAGTTTAGTAGTAGTTACGCTCAGTCTTTCGACAAAGTCTCTTCAGACTCAGGAGATCTTCATTTGTCCAAGGGCACCGTTTTTTCTGAATTTTCAAGTTCGATTTAACAGGTGCCACTTGATCCAGTATTTCAACACAATGACCAGTGAAACAGTGACTCAAACTGTCCACGTCTGTGCAGTCATCAAAGGAAAGAGCGTCAAACATAGCAGAAAAACTGTCTGCAGTATCGGCTGAGATGACACGCCTCTGAGACCTAACTTTCAAAGGCTTAGGTTCAGGGATGAAGTCCAGGTTAAACAAGACAAGAGAATGATCACTCAGATGGACACCATGTACAGATATATTAGAAATGGCCAGGCCAAGAGTAAAAACTAAGTCTAAAATGTGGCCTTTTTGATGAGTGGGTTCAGAAACATGTTGCTTCAGTTAAAGTTAAAAGTTCTTTAGCAGAACAAGATGTGACGTCAAGCAGCCGATCAAAGGCTCACCGGAAGCGGAAGTGAGCCTTTGTAAGTAAGCCACTAGCTAAGCTAGCCCTGTAGACAACTAGCTAAGCTAGCACTTTGAGCCACTAGCTAAGCTAGCACTGTTAGCCACTAGCTAAGCTAGCACTGTTAGCCACTAGCTAAGCTAGCAAGTATAGCATTGAGTGTCAAATGTCCTTCACTTGACATTCCATTGTAAAACAAACTTCATTGTAACACTTTCTATCATGTGTTTGTTCACTTCACCACTATCTCACTACCAACAAAACCAACCTCATCAAACTGCTGGAGACCTTGGCTCCTGCAAGACTTTGACTCATCTGTGATGTGACTTAAAGAAACAGTGTGTTTGTAACGGGGTGAAGGTGCAGGACAGACACTGATATACTGTCATAGACTCGTGTCAATCAAAAGAATGTGAGGAACTGATCTCACCATGAGGAGGTTTGTCAAGAGTGAACCAGATCTTCAGGTCGTCAGGATGTTCCTTCTTCAGCTGCTGCAGCTCCTCCCTCAGAAGAATGTCCTTCTCTGTCTGAACACACACACACATGTAACACACACATCTAACAGACATACATGTAACACACTTGTCACAAATGCACACAGACACAGCCACACATGTCACACACACGGCACACACATGTCAAAACCCACATGTAACACACACACATCACACACACACACACAGAAGTCACACACATCACAAACACACACACAAACTTGTAACACACACATGTAACGGACATACATGTAACACACTTGTCACAAACACATCAAAACTCACATGTAACACACACACATCACACACACACAAGTCACACACATTACAAACACAAACATGTAACACACACATGTAACACACACACGACTCACACACACACACGCACACTTACACACGTCACACACACACACGTTTCACACACATCGCAAACACACAGGTCGCACACACACACACACACAGTTTTGAACAAACACACACTCTCTCTCTGACGAGGTCTCACCTGGTTTGCGAAGAGCAGCGAGCATGAGGTTCTGTCCGAGGGGTCAGAGGTGATCCTGCGAATCAGCTGCAGCATGGGAGTGATGCCTGAGAGGTCAAAGGTCACAGACGGGTCAGAGGCGGATCTTGTTCCGGGTCATCGTCGCTCACCTGTTCCTCCCGCGATCATGGCCACGTGTCTGAACGTGCGAGTCTTCGCCTGCGACTTCTTATCCGGCCTGATGGCGAAGACACCTGAGGACAGGTGAGAGTTGAACACCTGCGGGCTCAAGGTTCATGGGGTCAGTACCGTGGCCCTTGTACACCAGCAGCCCACTGGGCCCTCGGAAGTCCACGCTGTCTCCGATCTTCATGCCGTCCAGGTGCTGAGACATCTTCCCTCCGTCGGGGAACGACGGGTGAGTGTTCTTGAAGTAAACCTGAAGGAGAAGAAGAATCTTCACCGTCTGACGCCTGATGGAACACTCCTTTAAAGAGTGAACTTGTATTTGTTTGAGAATTCTCAAAAAAATGTCCAGGAAATTGTGATTTAGTTTCAAATTTTGTAGATTTGTTTCAGGAAATTAAAAGTTTGTTTCAAAATGTGTACTTTTTTTTCAGGAAATTAAAAGTTTGTTTCAAAATGTGTATTTTTTTTTCAGGAAATTAAAAGTTTGTTTCAAAAAGTGTACTTTTGTTTCAGGAAATTAAAAGTTTGTTTCAAAATGTGTACATTTGTATCAGGAAATTGTAATTTAGTTTCAGGAAATTGTAATTTAGTTTCAGAATATGTAAATTTGTTTCAGGAAATTGTAAATATGTTTAAGGAAATTGTAAATATGTTTAAGGAATTTGTAATTTTGGTGGCATCATGAGCCGCTTAAACTACATGCTACACAACGAAGATGGCGCCCATCCTGGTCACGTGGATCACCTTGACGACGAGGTCGACGTGTCCGCGGTCCTCGTCGCTGGACACCGGCGTGTACGCTCGGACCACCAGCAGCCCATTGACCTTAGCAGAGAGGTAGACATGCTGACCTGGAGAGAACAGAGTGATCAGGAGGAGAGGAAGTGAAGAAAGAGAAGGACAGAAGATGTAGAGAAAAGAAGGGGAACAACATAGGCGATAAAACAAATAGAGAAGAGATGGACAAGGATCGCAAGATAAATTAAGAGAAGGATGGAAGATAAAGGGGAAGAGAAGAGCATGATTTATTGTTTAAAAAAGGGAAAAGAAAAAAGAGAAGAGAAGTAGAATTTTCAAATTAGTGTAAAACAAAGAGGATAAAAGGATATGAGAGAAGGGAAGATAGAAGGCAGAAGAAAAGGAGGAGGAAGAGAAGGAGGAAGAAGAGAAGGAGGAGAAGAGAAGGAGGCAGAAGAAAAGGAGGAAGAAGAGGAGGAGGAGGAAGAGAAGGAAGAAGAAAAGGAGGAAGAAGGAAGAAGAGGAGGAAGAAGAGAAAGAGGATGAAGAGGAGGAAGAAGAAGAGAAGGAGGAAGAAGGGAAGGAAAAAGAGGAGGAAGAAGAAAAGGAAGAAAAGGAGGAAGAAGAGAAAGAGGAAGAAGGGAAGGGAAGGAAGAAGAAGAGGAAGAAGTGGGGGAAGAAGAAGAGGATGAAGAAGAGAAAGAGGAAGAAGAGAAGGAGGAAGAAGAGATGGAAGAAGAAGAGAGAGAAGAATAGGAGGAGGAAGAAGGCAAGGAAGAAGAAAAGGAAGAAGAATAAGGAAGAAGAGAAAGAGATAGAAGGGAAGAAGAGAAGGAAGAAGAGGAGGAAGAAGTGAAGGAAGAAGAGAAAGAGATAGAAGGGAAGAAGAGAAGGAAGAAGAATAAAGAAGAAGAGAAAGAGATAGAAGGGAAGAAGAGAAGGAAGAAGAGGAGGAAGAAGTGAATGAAGAAGAGAAAGAGATAGAAGGGAAGAAGAGGAGAAAGACGAGAAGGAAGAAGAGAAGGGAGAAGAATAAGGAAGAAGAGAAAGAGATAGAAGGGAAGAAGAGAAGGAAGAAGAGGAGGAAGAAGAGGAGGAAGACGAGAAGGAAGAAGAGAAGGGAGAAGAATAAGGAAGAAGAGAAAGAGATAGAAGGGAAGAAGAGAAGATAGAAGAGAAGGAAGAAGAGAAGGAAGAAGAGGAGGAAGAAGAGGAGGAAGACGAGAAGGAAGACGAGTCTGAACCTATTGGAAGTCCGAGGATATGTTCTGGAGAAGGGAGAGAAAAGCGGAACTTCTTGGTGTCGTGGCTGATTTCCTGCAGAGAACAGAGTCATGTGACCTGTGAGTTCAATTACAGGTCAACAAAGGTCACTCAAGTAAATCCACGCGTGGATCATGACGTCATCAGAGGTCAATACTTCTTCACTCACTCCTGGAGGAAACACCCCTGGATGACGAACCTAACGCTCTCTGTCGCCACCGTGTGGCCAGAGATGGAACCGTCACTAACGATGAGCTTAATGATTGATGACAATTAATAATTTAAATATAATTAAATATTTAAAATAAAAAAATATTTTGAGGATTATTATTATCAAGACACTGAAGGTCCATCAAGAGCTGCAGATGAAGGACTTCCTCATGTCACATCATGTTGACCTTTGACCTGGTTCACCTGCTTGTCCACCAGCTTCAGGGCGTACTTGACGGTGGCGTCCTGCAGCGTCACGGGCGTCTTCTTCTTCTTCTTCTGCAGCAGGAAGTAGACGAGCGTCAGCGCCACCGCGGCGAGCGCCACCAGCAGCGGGAGGATCTGCAGAGGAACACTTGAGGTCCAGAACTTTGAGGAGCAGAGCAGGATCTCACCATGATTGGAGCCGGAGGAGCGACTGTGCAGAACCAAAGTCCACACACACACACACTCTCACACGAGGGAGTGGCCGAGCTCTGATTGGTGCTCAGGTCCGAGCAGTGGTGACATTGACAAGTCACCCGTCAATCACTGGTGGAACCTTCTAGTCACACCACAGAGGCGGAGTCAGGAGCTCACGACTGTCAATCAAACTTGACATGTCAATCAATTATTTGACATAATTAAACATTTTTAGGAAAAATCCTTGTCGTTCTATCATTTACTTTATATTTGGATTAAATATTGAATTATTAACCGTGAAAATATTAAATTTAATTTTTTAACAAAAATGACTAAACTTTAAAACAAATATTAAAATTGAAACAAAATAACAAAACTTTAAAACATTTATTAAAATTGAAACAAAATTACAAAACTTTAAAACAAATATTAAAATTGAAACAAAACTTTAAAAGAAATATTAAAACTGAACCAAAATAACAAAACTTTAAAAGAAATATTAAAACTGAACCAAAATAACAAAACTTTTAAACAAATATTAAAATTGTACCAAAATTACAAAACTTTAAAACAAATATTAAAACTGAACCAAAATTACAAAACTTTAAAACAAATATTAAAAGTGAAACAAAATAACAAAACTTTAAAGCCAATTTTTCAAACTCAAACAAAATGAAAACTTTGTGATACAATTATTGAAACATTGAAGTAAAATGAAAATTTCCAGAAACATAATTTCAAATACTGAAACATCAGTACAATTTTCTCCACAAAATACACTTGTTCCACACTAACACTAACGGGCCACAGTACCTAATATTCAATTATGGAAAAAACTTAAATATGATAATAAAATTGTAAAGTAACAAGTAAATAGAAAAATGCACATAAGATAAGTTAAGATAAGAACAGTTTTAATAATGTCAACATTTTTTCATTTTTGGTATACATTCAATTTTATGGACATTTAATTGAGGGAAGAAGAAGAAGAAGAAGAGAATATAATTGATCCGACTTATTATATTATATTATTATAACAATATTATTATATTATTTAATATTTTAATGACTCAATTATATTTTTTCATGACAAACTCAATAAACTCAAAACAATCCTACACCGTCAAGATTTTGCTGCCACAGTGTCCTTGAGCAACGCGGTGGAACCTCAGCGGCTCTACAGTCAAAACCTGGCAGGATCAACAGTTGGGGGGTCAAAGGTCATGGCCTGAAGACTCCCCTGTGAAGTCCTCGTCGTCTGACACCAGCGCACGCCTGCAACTGCTTCTGCCGTCCACAGGGGGCGCTGTGTCCTCCAACTTGACTGCGAGAGAAGAAGAGTGAGTTTCTGCTGTGACGACACTTTGATTGACACGTCAGGCGCTGGCGTTCAACCCTCGTTACTAAATAATTGTTGTTAAAATATTTGCTTGTTTTTAAATAAGTTAAAAATATAAATAAATTCCGAACCAGAAACAAAACCAGCAGCACTTTTTGCTATTCGCCACTAGAGGGAGACATCTGATCATGTCGTGGCTGATATCGTTTATTTAAAATGTATGTGAATCTTGTGTTTTTGATCAGAATTGATGATTTATAAACCTTCACTATTTAAGCTCAATTATTGGATTAAAAAAAAACATTTTTTTATGTGTGTGTGCGTGATTGTGTATCTATGTGTGAGTGTGTGTGTATAAATGTATGTATACATATGTGTGTATAGTGTATATATGTGTGTATCTATGTGTGAGTGTATCTACGTGTGAGTGTATATGTGTATTGTGTATCTATGCGTGCGTGCGTATCTGTGTGAGTGTGTATGTATGTGTGTGTGTGTTTATATGTATGTGTGTGTGCGTGATTGTGTATATATATATGTGTGTGTGTGTGTGTGCGTGATTGTGTATCTATGTGTTAGTGTATGTGTATATATGTATGTATATATCTGTGTGTATAATGTATATATGTGTGTATGTATGTATATTTACATGTGTGTGTATATATGTGTGTAGATATAAGTGTGTCTTTAGCTATGTGAGACACACTGACACACAATAGTTCAGACAAACACATGAATAACAAAATAAACCCCAGAGACTCCAACAACACAACCACAGCTGCTGCCTAACAACCTGTGGAAACTCGCTGACAACACAAACACAACATCACGTCTGGTGAACTCGGTGAAGTTTCTCAGACGTTTCATTGAAGAGCATCTGAAGGTCGTGACACAACAGCTGAAGGTTGTGACACAAAAACCACCATCAAGAGATTTTGAAGATTCAACGATGATCTGGAAACACCCATGAAACACCTCACACTGTGTGTGTGCGTCTGTTGTGTGTCTCCGACCACCTCGGTGTGAGATGACTCACGACTGTCCTACATACCACAGAGCTCTGCTGCCTGAAGAAACATCTCTGAACCACGTCAATCAATCTCACTCCATTGTTCACGCGGTGTGAGAGCAGAAGCACCAACCGTGTGCCGGTCCAGAACCTCGGTCCTGCTCCTGGTCCTGGTTCTGGTCCTGGTCCGGTCCGTGTCTCAGATCATCGGCTGCTAAACTGTCGTCGTCTTCGTTAAGCTCTGCCGGAGAAACACATCATCTCAGAGAAGAGGGCGAGTAAAAGAAGATCAAAATAAAACGTGTGTAACTTATTTTCCATTTGTCAACAATCTCAAGAGACAAACCAGGCATTTTCTATCGATCCAAGATACGATGATGCAACACATGTTCACACTTGACTTAAAAATACTGAAATCTCTTTAAATATGGATTTTTCTTACACAAGAGTGTTTTGTTATTATTGAATCATTGTTTCTGGGCTCGATACATAATGCCTGCGACCTTTGAAACTGAATATGTTGAAAGTAAATGAATGCTTGTGCTTTGAAGCGAAACACAAAGTGTGTATTTCAGTGACAGAGTATAAATGTAATCACTTAATTTACATTTCTATATTGAATTAGACGCTCATTTATCTTCTAATCACAGAAATATAGACTGAAAATGTTAAAACTTGTATTTACTGTTTAAGATGAGTTTTGATTGAGTTTTAAATTGAAGCGAATTTATTTGTGTACAAATCTAATGACACTCATTTTAATTTTGACTTCATGGCTGTAGAATTGTTGCTTTTTGTTACATTTTTAAAGACACGTGTCATTTAATCATCTGTAAAAATTCATTTGAACGGTTTAAATGGGAAAAACTTTATAACAGAAACAAGTCAAATGATAAATATTTACAAAAAGTTTTGAACATGGACAATGAACGTGTAAATATAAAATGGTGAAATCTAACGTTAAAAATGTAAAATAATTCTTTATTTTTTAAGCATTGAATTATATTTCTGAATTGGTTTTAAAAAACGTGTTATGAAAGGTTGATCCAAAAAAATGAATAATTGTTTTTTTCAAACATAAATTTTGATATTGTCATTAAAATAATTCCATAATAAAAATTAAAAATTCAGTTTTTTTTAAGTTAGCTTTATATATTATATATTATATAAAAAATGGCGGCACTATTATTCCAATATTTTTTATAATTAAGTTAAAAAAAACGAAGAAAAAAAAAGATCTAGAAATATTTAGAAAGTGTATTTTTGAATAAATGGAAATATTAATATATGTGTAAATAAAATCATGTATTCTGGCACAAATATACTTTCATTTTTATAATGAATTTAAAAGGCTAGGAGTCATAATAACATTGAAATTAAATGTTCTTATATTATTGGAATCTTAAAAATATTTTAATTGAAAATATGTTCTATGTTTTAATTAAATTATATATAAGCACATATTTTTTTAAATCCTTTGAATATAGAAACTATTCAATCTAATAATTCAAAGATGAATTGAAAACAAACTTTAAATGAAAAACAACAAATTAAATCAAATCCCTCAACGATCTGCTGACACTGATGAACTCCAGTTATTACGATCAATAACTTGTGTGATTGACACCTGTCAAACACACCTGACAGGCTGATGTACGATATCCTGCCACGGAAGCCTCGGTACGAGAGGCATCCCCCCGCTGACTCCGCAGGGGACAATGCCCCCCCACCCCAGCCTGTCCCTCACACCTCTCCAGGTGAGAAATCAGCTTAGGAGAACCAAGACAACAAAGGCCCCTGGACCAGACGGCATCGGTGGCAAAGTACTCAGGACGTGCTCTGACCAGTTAAGTGAAATTGTTGGACTTCTGTTCAACATGAGCTTGACCCTGGGAAGAGTTCCACTACTGTGGAAGACGTCCTGTGTGGTACCGGTGCCGAAGACTCAGCACCCTAAGGATCCCAGCTGCTACAGACCTGTGGCCTTGACATCCCACCTTATGAAGGCTCTGGAGCGGCTGGTCCTTAGTTACCTGAGTCCTCTGGTGCGCTCCTCCATGGATCCGTTGCAGTTTGCCTACCAACCTGACATCGGCGTGGAGGACGCCATCATCTTCCTTCTCCACCGAGCACTTTCTCATCTGGAGTTGCCTGGAAGCACTGTGAGGATCCTTTTCCTGGATCTAAGCAGTGCTTTCAATACCATCAGGTCAAACATCCTGAGGGACAAGCTGGAGCTGTCTGGAGCGGACACTCACCTCACGGACTGGATTGTGGACTACCTCACCAACCGTCCACAGTTCGTGAGGACCCGGGATGGTGTTTCGAGGACTGTACTGTGCAGTGTAGGGGTCCCCCAGGGAACAGTGTTAGCACCGTTCCTCTTTTCACTGTACACTGCAGACTTCCAACACCTGTCTCCCACCAGTCACCTGCAGAAGTTCTCGGACGACTCCGCCATCGTCGGCCTCATTAGGGACGGGGATGACGGGCCGTACCGGGGACTTGTCCAGGACTTTGTTGACTGGTGCCTGGAAAACCACCTTCAGATCAACTCCAGCAAAACTAAGGAGTTGATCGTGGATTTCCGGCGGTGTCCCTCCATCTCCCCCTCACCACTGAACATCCAGGGACAGGACATTGAGATTGTCACGACTTACAAGTTCCTGGGTGTTCACCTCAACAACCGCTTGGACTGGGTGGATAACACTGCTGCTGTCTATAAAAAAGGGCGGAGTAGAATCTACCTGCTCCGGAGGTTGAGGTCGTTTGGTGTCCGGGGGCCACTCCTGAAGTCATTCTATGACTCAGTAGTGGCCTCTGCCATCTTCAACGGTGTGGTCTGCTGGGGGAGCAGCATGACAGCAAAGGATAGGGCTAAACTGGACAGCCTTATTAAGAAGGCCAGTTACGTCCTAGGGCGCCCCCTGGATCCTGTGGAGGAAGTGACTGGAGGGAGGATGCGGAGCAAGCTGGGCTCCATGAGGAGGAACTTGTCTCACCCTCTCCAGCACACACTGAGGGCATTGAGGAGCTCCATCAGTGATAGGATGCTCCATCCCCGGTGTGTGAGGGAGAGGTACCGCAGGTCTTTCCTCCCTGCTGCCATCAGACTCCACAATAAGAACTCAGCAAGATAAATATTTAACAGCACCTTTTCTTCTTGTTATTTTTGTAAATATGATTGTGTAAATATTATATAGCGCAGATTTATCTTTTATTCCATTTAGATTTTATTTCTCGTTTTTATTTCTGGGTGTTTCATTTCTCTTGCTGCTGTTAAACCGAATTTCCCCTCGCGGGACTAATAAAGGTTTTCTGATTCTGATTCTGATTCTGCTGTCGGAGGAGAAGATGAGCACCATGACGTCCTGGTGGGACAACACGTCGGGAGGAACGCCGCGGCCGCACAGCGACGCTGCTCACGAACGCCTCGTCAATCAAAGGGCTTCAATCACGAGGGTCACGGGGGTCACGGGGTCGAATCTCACCGATCACGTCGCTTCCCTCCACGTCCGCCAGCACCGTGAGTGAGTCGTACGAGCATCCGCTGGACTCCTCCACGTCAAAGTCCAAGAACTCCAGCTGCAGACGAAACAATACAATTTTAAACAATATTAACTTGTTTATAATCTGTTTAAGTGTCAATAAATTATTAACTGTTGTTTTCATTGACTTCTACAGTGTATTTTCTCCACCAGTAGATGGCAGTGCAGCGTGAGCGTTTGAAACAGCGCCGCGGTGCATTATGGACAATATAGGCTCAAAGTTGTCGCCGAAGATTTCTCAATATTATGCTATTATTCACGTCAAATGTTGCATCACAGACGATATGAAAACGTTGCCTTGAAACTATCTTACCATTAAATGAGCTTTAAAGTTCGAAAGATAAATTTTTAATTAGTATTTTGTTTTTACACAGACTTTTTTTTTTAAATTAATTAATTTAATTAGCGTTACATTAATTTAATTTATTGTAATAGAAGATTTAAATCCGATTATTAACGTTTAACAAACACCTCATTTTATATCATAAAAATAAATAATTTAAATAATACTTTAAAGTCGAGTGGTTCGCTGCAAGGCATTGTGGTCATTGTATGCTGAAGCAACCGCGCCAACTCTTTCACTCCACTTCCTCCTTGACATCATCACCTTAACAATGTGGCCCGCGGGAGCGAGGACGACCCAGCGCAGCTCGCAGTCCTCGCTGTATGATTGTGGGTAGTTTGGGGTTTCAACGCTGACCTGGTCCTTGAGCAAGACCACCGACCCGCAACCTAGTTCAGACAAACACACACTTTGTTCTGGTTCTGACTCAGTGATTGTTATTCTGGTGTTCATTATGGAGTGTGTGTGGGTGGGTGTGGGTGGTTGTGGGTGTGCGTGTGTGTGTGTGTGTGTGCGTGTGTGTGGGGGGGTGAGTGTGTGTGTGTGTGTGTTTGCGTGTGTGTGTGTGTGCGTGTGTGTGTGTGTGCGTGGGGGTGTGTGCGTGTGTGTGGGGGTGTGTGTGCATGTGTGTGTGTGTGTGTGTGTGTGTGTGTTCTCACTGAGGTCTGGATGTCCCCGGACGGCGAGATGTCTCACAACGAAGCCACTTCCTGCATCACTGACGTCAGAAGAGAAGACGAGCCTCGCGCTCTGGGAATTGTTGAGAAGAAGTCGAGCAGGAGAAACACTTCCACACAATATCACTGCAACAAACACACAACAGTGTGGGTTTAATATTATGGCACAACACTTGGAAACATACAGTATATTATGATCTTGAAGGATATTTTTTCTCTTTATTCATAAAAAAATAGTTTACTTTAATAAAAAATACAATAAAATATTTTATTGAAACTGTTTTCTTTGATTGATGAATACTTATTTGTGTTTGACAACTTTCTTTTTTATTGAAAATACTATTATATATTATACAGTATTTGTATATATATTTATTTATATATTTATATTTTGATCAACATTTTTCTTTGTTGAAGCAACTTTCTTTTGATTCAAAAAGGTTTTTCATTGTAGAAACTTTTTATTTTGATTTAAAAAAGTTTTTTATTGAAGTAAATTTTTTATTTAATTAAAAACGTTTTTTTTTAATTTAAGCACATTTTTATTTTAATTTAAAACTTTTTTTTTTATTAAAGTAACTTTTTATTTTAATTAAAACGTTTTTTTTTTATTTAAGCACATTTTTATTTTAATTTAAAACGTTTTTTTTTATTAAAGTAACTTTTTATTTTAATTAAAACGTTTTTTTTTATTGAAGCAACATTTTATTTTGATTAAAAAAATAAAATTACATTTTCATTTAATAATTTTAGTCAAATACATTTAAGTTCGACTGACAAAGAAACAATTCCAGCTCAAAAATGTAAAATAAAACATATTTTATCTAAAAGTGAAATTAGAATTAAAGTTTCTTATTTGTAGATGGAAAAGATGACATGACTTGTAAAGGAGTGATTGTGTGATTGTGTGAGTCTCACCAACAGGTGTGTGTGTAAGTAGGTAAGTAAGTAATTGTTATTTGTAAAGCGCTTTTCCAGACCAGGGTCACAAAGCGCTTAAACAATCAAAACAATATTCAATAAAGTATATATTTTAAAGATCAAGATAAAACTGATAACACAACAGGAGTTCCAGAAAATCAAGGAAAAGCCTGAACAAATAAAAACGTCTTAAGATGTTTCTTGAAGGAGTCAGTAGATCATCAAACACAGAGGAAGATCGTTCCAAAGCTTAGGAGCAACAGTCTGGAAGGATTTCTCTGCTCTGGTCCTGAAGCGTGTTCAGGAACCATCAGTAGATTCTGATCCACAGACCTCAGAGCCCGAGCTGGGGTGTAAGTCTGGATCAGATGACTAATGGAAGGAGTCTGACCATGAATAGATCTGAAAGTAAGAACCAGAATTTTAAAGTTGAAAAGAAAGAAACTGGAAGCCAGTGAAGAGTTTTAAGGATTAGAGAAATGTGAGTTCTTCTACTAGAGCGGATCAGAATTCTCGCTGCAGAGTTTTGTATCAACTGCAGACGAGACAGATCCTTCTTGTTTGGACATGAAAATAAACTGTTATGATAGTCCAGACGAGAAGACACAAACGCATGGATTACAAGCTCCAGATCATGTGTGTGTGATTGTGAGTCTCACCAACAGGTCTGTGATTGTGTGCGTGATTGTGTGAGTCTCACCAACAGGTCTGTGTGTGTCCACCAGCACCGAGAGTCGATCGTGGCGACACAGTGAGTCGTTCTCCAGATCAAAGTGTTCAAACTCTAACACAACACTGAAGCCGTCAGCGACACTGATGCTCCACACACACAGTCTGGACACACACACACACACACACACACACACACACACACCAAATAAATGTCAGATAAATGTCAAAGTCTGGTCAAAACAAGAGGAAGTTGTTCACAGATTCTTCAGTGTCACTCACTCATTGTTGCCATAGCGACCACCAGGGAGTTTAGGATTCCTGATGAATCCCTCGCCATGAACAGACCCGTCACTGACACCACACAGGCCTGCGAACACACACACACGCACGCACACACACACACACACCGGACGCACAAACACACACACACACACACACACTCAGAGAGGCACGAGGTCCAGATCAGATGAATTAAAAAACACAACTTACTGTGTGACGACAACAAGTGCTGCTGATCAGCTGCTGACACAGAAATAAAATTCTCAATTTAGAACGACTTATGATCACGAAACATTCTCCTGCCAGAGTGTAGCGTAAATCTTTCTCCTTCTAGTCGTAGATTCTATGTGTATCAGTGTCATCAGAATATTCAACGTTGAACTGAACTTTTTAAATGTTCAGAATTCCTTTATTGAAATGTTGTAAAATAATTAGATAAATTAATAATTTGCATATTGAAAGGTAGAATTTGTTTTGTAAAAACAACATTTTCAAAATAAATGATTTTTTTTTCACAGTGTAGACATAGAGGGACAAGATCAAGTAGCTTGGTGCTCTGTTGGTGATGTCTTGTTGTCACTATTATAGCTACGTTTGATTGAATTTAAAAGACTACGAATTAAAAAATATTGAATTTAGAAAAAAATAAAATAATAATTATGTGAATGAATTTAATAATATATAAAATATTTTATTTATTTTTATAAAACTACATTTTTATTTTGTTTAAACATTTTTTTTAAATTGAAGCAACTTTTTATTTTCATTAAAACATTTTTTTTTTATTGAAGTAACTTTTTATTTTGATTAAAACGTTTTTTGATTTTGAAACCAATTCTAACTTTTAACATAAAACAATTATTGAATAAATCAATAACTTCTGTCTGTTCCTTTTTCTTTAAATAGTTACATTTAATAATATATTAAATATTATTATTTGAAAATATAAAAAAAGATGATTTAAACGTATTATCTTAAAAAATAATGAATTGCTTAAAAAAAAAAATAATGTCAATAAAAAAAAAATCTATCAATATTCTGGGGAAACTGATACTTTCAAAAACTTTTAAACGAGTTTCTCAGTCGCTGCAACAAAAGTTCACATCAGACCAAAGCAGTCGACGGTTGAACCTGGAGTCTCTCGGAGCGTCTGTTTGATCCAGGGCAGCAGGAGTCGCACGTCCGTGAACACGCCCGGAGATCCTCTCCTGGAAGGAGGTCTTCTGCTGTTGTTGGACCAGCTCCGCCCACATCCCTTACCCCAGGAGGTGACGCCCACCACCTCCCAGCGTCCTCCTGCAGGACACACCAGAGGACTGCCCGAGTCCCCCTGCAGGCGGGAGAGAGTCACTGCAGGTCAAGAGTCGAGGAGGGTGGAGGTCAAACCTGGCAGGCGTCTCGTCCTCCTCTCTCCGGACCGGCACACAGCACCGTCATGTTCCGGTCCAGACCCGAGACCATCTGGAGGACGTGCCGGCACCGGGCCGGGTGCAGCAGGTCCAGGGAGACGTCTCTGAGGACGGAGGGGAGTCGACCTCCTGGGACACAGACGGGCAGCGTGACCCGGAGAACCTGGAGCGACGACGAAGGTCTTACGTTCTCGCATCCGACCCCATCCTCCCACCACACAGCTGCTGCCCGGAGGGGAGTCCTGGTCCGGCAGAGGAAGACACACCGGCTTCACAAACACGCCTGCACAGACGACACTCTCCATTATTGATGTTTCAGCATTTTAGTGTATTTTAAACACATTTATCATTTTTGTTTCATCGTATTTAAACATGTACAACTTAAACTACTTTGAATTTAATATTTTGACATTGACAGTCACCAAGAGTTGACATATAAAGGGTTAATTTACAGTCATGGTTGAATATTTTGTGTGTTTAAGATGAAAACTACAACTTAAATATAAACGTACAATAACCCTCTAACGTGGTGTGAACTCTCTTATTCAAACATTATATTCTTTTTATTTGATTCATTTTTTAAACTTTAACCACTTCTTTTCCACTTTAACTCAATAAAAGGAAAAATGTTGATTTGGTCTATTTTTTTAATTGGACGTCTTAAGACCCTTAAAATTAAAATGTATTAAAATTAACATTTACATTTTATAGTACAAATAAAGTGACCATGAATTAAAAACACACAAAAAAAGCTAATTTGGCATGAAAATGGTAATAAAAACTGTTTTAATAATAAGTGGTAGGGATTTAAAAAATGTAATTTAAAAGTTTAAACTATAGACAAAATTTAATTTAATACTCAGACCATAATCACAACATTGAATATTTTTACATTTACAGTCACCAAGAGTTGACATAAAAAAGGATTGATTGACAGCTACTGTTGAATATTTTGTTTGTTTAGGATATAAACTGCTATGAACTTAAATATATATATATATTTTTAAACGTACCATTATCCTTTAACTCAATGTGATCTCTCTTATTTAAATGTTATATTCTTATTTATTAAATTTTTTTTAAAAACTTTAACCATTTCTTTGCCAATTTAACTCAATAACATTTTGATATTTCTATTTTAACGATGTGTTCAGGACGGTCATTGACGAGTTTAAGTATTTATTTAAAATATATAAATATATCGATGAGATTAAATATTTATTTATTTTTGCTTGGACATACAATGACCCCTAAAAATATTAAAATACATTTTGTACATTACAAATAGAGTCTAATTGAAAAAAATGCATATTTGCCATAGAAAGATGTTAAAAGTATGAAATAATAGGTAATAAAGTTTGAAGTCAAAATGTAAAACAATACATATTTAGAAATAAAGAGAATTTTTGATTCTCTCATTTGCATAAATTTGAGATTAGAACCATCCATATCCATCATGACGGTAAAATACTTACTTACATTTAAATGACATTTACAGTTGGTTCCTTTTTCAAGTTAAATATTTGGTACGATTACAATGAAAACTAAAGTTTGATCTTTTTACATAATGATAAAAACTACATTTTTAATATTTAATTTTATTAATTATAACGTATTTAAAATCAATAAAAAGACAGAAATTCAAGCGTAAAAGTGTCGAACTTCATAAGATGAAAACCAAAGCGACGCACCGAACCTCACGCGTCCGTCCAGCTCCAGCAGCGCCACGTCGTTGCTCATGGGCGACGAGGGTCGATGCCCCTGGTGGACGCGCACGGACTTGACAGGAAGTATCTGCTCCTCCTCGTCCGCCACTCGCCGGTCGTGCTCCCCGGCCGCCACCGTCACTCTGCTCACAAACTCCCTAATGAAAAGAAATCAAACTTCACTGTGACAGTCTCGGGGCTCGCTCGCACAACACACTCTCGTACTTGTGCGTGCTGGCGAAACAATGAGCGGCGGTTAAGATCCAGCGCTCCGTCAAGATGGCGCCGCCGCAGAAGTGAAGAGCTTTGTTACGCAGAGACACCTGTGAGAAGAAACTTTTTAATATAATATGTGCTCATCTTCAGGTGGGCGGAGGCCCAGGGGCAGAGACAGGACACGATGGAGATGCCTTAGGAGTCGTTTCTAGATCATTGCATGAAGTAAAACAATCTCAAAATGTACTAACGTGAATATAAATATACTTTAAAGTCGTTTTAATGTCACATCTTTTCATGTCTGTTTAAATGATGATATTGATACTAAGATATTATTTTTTTTATATAGAAATCAACATTTATGTCTGAACTACACCTTTACATAACACTTGTTAAATCATTTTTTGTATTGAAAGGTTACTATTATTTTTTTTAATAATATTTATATATATATATATATATATGTATATATATATATACTATATATATTTTTTTTCAAAATTAATTCGTTTTTTTCATTCCATTAATTGAAGAAATCAGTAGCTCTGTGCTCTGTTGGTTTTGTCTAGTGACATTATTATACTAACGTTTTTATATTGAATTTAAAAGGTTATGGATACAAAAATATAAAATTTAGAAAAAACTTGTTTTGATGATTGGAATAAGAATTTCAAACTCTACGTGTAAAATGAATTTATTTGAAAATGTTGGATTTTTTATTGAATTATAAAACTAATAAAGAGATTATTGACTCCAAATTATTCATTTAAAAAAATTGAAAATTGTTTCATTTTTAACCACTTGTGTTGTGATGGCACTCATATACTTCCATACCTTAATCCAAACCCTTGCAGGAGCCAAGGTCTCAAGCAGCACCAGTTTTACAAGAACGACTCAAAGACATGCGACGAAGACACAACGGACGCACACACTGACCAGCCAGGGTTGCGATCCACGAGCTGCTTCCATCCCTCCGACCACCCTCAGAGTCTGGAGCGAGGATCGACCCACCTCAGGACGACCACACTTTGGACCTGAACAAAAAAAAAACAGGAAGTTGTGGTGAAGTGAAATGGATGGCAGTGGTCAGTGGTCACTCACTGGTGTCAGCCACATGCAGCAGCAGCAGCAGCACAACACAACAAGACCTCATGGCCGACAGGAGTGTGTGTCTGTGACGCCGGCACCAGGTTCTGGTTCAGACGGAGGACGGATGAAGGTCGACGTTAATGGTCTGCTGTAAAACCCGGAGACAAGAGATGCTCGTATATCAAGCCGGACACTAACGTCCACGAGAGGAGACGGATTCTATTCTGGGTCCCTGACAAACGTTAGCTTTTCTGAAAGTCCTCAACTATAAATGACTTTCAATACTGAATGATTTAAATAAATGTTTAAACTTTGGATTTATTTTTCATCAAAACGTTTTTTTAAGCATTGAATGCTTTACTTTAAATAATAAATAATGTTGTTTTTAGTACATAGAATTCGTTTTTTTTTAAAAAATATATAATTAATACAATAATTGTTTACACATAGAATTTGATATTCTAATTCTAATTATTCAAAAATACATTATAATCAATATTTTTTAAAATTAGTAGTCTTTTAAATTCAATATAAAAATGTTGCTATAATAGTACCATCTTACCAGACTAGTCCAATCGATCACTGAGCCACTCGCTTTAACTTTGTAATTCACACTAAGCTATAAAATTATCATTATATTTAAAATCGTTGTTTAGAATTGACGCGCAAGTGCTTCTGTCGTCACATGACCGTCTGCCCGTCGCATGATTGGCTGAAAGTTGGATCAAGTAGCTCGGTAATCTTTTGTTCCTGTCTGGTGGGACGAACGTTTTTATATTGACTTTAAAAGGATATTAATTAAATAACATTGAATTTAGAATTTTTTTGTTTAGATTATTGAAATTATAATAGAACAATCTATGAAAAGAAACATAAAAAAAATATTAAAAAATTCATCCACTATGAAAACATTAACAAATAAAAACAAATCTAACCCTCCAATATATATAACAATTCAACTACCAACAACATTAAAAAAAAAGAAAAATAATTAAGTTTAACTGAATTGAGGGGAATTAAGAGAAAAATCTCTCACTTTAAATGTATTAAAGAAAAATTCATTCATAAGATAAGAAAGCATTTTTAGTGAAAAGACATTTAGAAACTAAATTTATGTTTCAGTGGACATGTTCAACAGGAAGTGTGCGTCGTACCAACAGGAAATAGAACATTACCAAACACAGACCACACTGTCAGGCTGTATACCTACTTTAGACTTTAGTTCCCGTTTGTGAAGCTCTGGTTCCTCTCGAGGGGTGGAGGGCAGGGGTTGCCGGCGTCACTGTTGCTAGGTGGCTGTTGTCAGGTGTTACAGGTCGGAGGACGAACACTAGAAACCTGAGAGAACAAAAACTGATCCAGTCCATCAGACAAATCACTTCGCTTCCCCCCGTCAAACTCACATGTTCGACTTCTTGCGGGAGCCGAGGTCTGTTTGTTAGTCTGTTGAAGTGAACTGACGTCACACATGATAGAAAGTGTTACAATGAAGTTTGTTTTACACTGGAATGTCAAGTGAAGGACATTTGACACTCAATGCTATACTTGCTAGCTTAGCTAGTGGCTAAAAGTTCTAGCTTAAGCAGTCGCTATCAGTGCTATCTTAGCTAGTGGCTAACAGTGCTATCTTAGCTAGTGGCTAACTGTGCTATCTTAGCTAGTGGCTAAGTGCTAGCGGCAGTGAGGTAAACTTTAGCACCCCGTAACACTTTGTGTATGTTGAAGATCAGAATGTTAACTGTGTAAATCAATAATAGGAAATCATAATTTCTATTTCTATATTTCTAATATCAAACTGAGACTTTCTTACGACAGGAAAACATTGAATGTTGTCAAATACTTTGGTCAAGTCTGGTTATGCTTGAGGTTTCTGCCTGTTAAAAAAAAGACACTTAAACACATCCAAATACCTCCGTACTGCTCTATGTTTGGACATTATGTAAGCGTTAAAATAAACAAACATTGATTTGACACAATGAATAAATGTATGTCTCGGTTGGAAAAATATATTTTGTTGTCTCTGGGTCAAGATGATACAAGGGATACCCCAAACATTTGTTTTAGGGCCTTTGGGTCGCCTTGACCCAGAGACAACACAAGGGTTAAGTAGAAAAAAAACGACTCGTCTCTTCTGGTCCGTTTCTTCTAATGAACTTCAACTCGAGTCACACACATGACTAGTTGTTAACTAGAGTCTAGTCACTAGACTGACGCCACACTTGTTCTGCTTCTGGAAACAATAAAAACTCAGGAACATCAAGAAGCTTTGATTGGATTTATTGTCAAAAAGGCACGATTCACATTCTTCAAAGTGACACGATCCAGTGAAACCGTCGATGCAGAGAAACGATGAGATGTCGAGAAAAACCTGCGGAACGTTGAACTTCTCCACATACAAAAGAGCGAAGACTTCCTCCTCTTTGGCAAGAATGTAGAGAACGTTGTGCGGACGACTGGAGGACTGGTGGAGGGTGTGCAGCGAGAGTAGACGTGGAGAGGAGGGAGTGGACTTTCCGAGAAGAACGTCAGATGATGCATAACATGTGCAGAGCAGCACTGAAACCTGAAAGAAAACGTCTGCGGGATTGTCGAGCGCCGGCAGAGGTCCGAGTCCACCGTTGCTAGTTTGAGAGTTCTGGTCAAAGGGGGTGGTTCTGGTCGCGCCTCCCCACCCCCTGCACAAGTTCTCATGTCGCGAGACCTTTTATCTGAGAGTGGAGGACGCTCTGAAGTAGGACAAGAACTTAAAGCACAGGCTCACCACGAAGTACCAGATGTTTCGGGCCATTTGTGAGCGAGCGATGAAGACTCTCCAGATCAGAACCACCAGGACAGTGTTGAAGGTGTAGCGGATGTTTCTGAGCCTGGAGGACACAAACCACAGATCAACGACATAAACCCAGAGATGGACCAGGTTTGTTGATCCAAGTGTGTTTTACATGTTGGATCTCTAGTCAGTACGTGTCTGTTGAAAGTGTGTTTGACCAATCACAGCAGAGTGGGTGTGGTTATGGTAAACATGGAGGTTTGTCACCGTGTGTCACCAATCCCGGATGTCTCTACTGCCAAGAGACTCGTTGTATAAACAAAGCGGTGCGTGATTACAGCGGGCTGGAGGAGTAAAGCCATTATTCAGTCATAATGGACTCTCGTAACCTCTCGTTCGCCCAGATTTCAGAGAAACTTTATAAAGTAATACGTTCAAAACATGACTATTTCCAATTAGTTGACCTTGAAATTAGTCAACTACGTCTTTCAAAATTTACTCAAATTACATTCTAAATTACTAGTAAAAGGGAAAGTAACTTTTAACAATTTCTTTGTTTTTTTTCGTCAATCCAAACTGAGCTCAAGTCGCTACATTAAAATGAACAAACATTTTTGTCTATTACTCTAAAAAGAACAGATCACTCTGAATATAATTCCAACTGTGAGTCGATATAATTTTCTATCAAAACATGTTCTGGACAGAGAACCTCAAACCTACTTTGAATATTTGTCATTGGTTCAGAACACGAACATAAAAGTTTATGTGGAAATAAAGGTGCATCTGTCAGGCTTCAGAAGAAAGTATTAAACGTGAATTATTAACTTAAACTTGAAGAGCTGAATCACTCATTGACGGAATTTTTACATTTGCCTGAGGTCGAGACAAAAACAAACTCTTTCATCCGAACACTTTTATAACAAAGTTTAAGAATTTTATGTTTGTTGTTTCTCCCTATGTTTGTGTTAGAAAACGTAAAATAGCTTTATGTTAACTTATCTAAGTTAAGACAGAAGCTAAGTTAACATAAAGCTTAGTTAAGACAGAAGCTAAGTTAACATAGAAGCCAAGTTAACATAAAGCTTTATTAAGAAAGAAGTTAAGTTAAGAGAAGCTAAGAAAACATAAAGCCAAGTTAACATAAAGCTTAGTTAAGATAGAAGCAAAGTTAAGACAGAAGCCAAGTTAACATAAAGCTAAGTTAACATAGAAGCTTAGTTAAGATAGAAGCTAAGTTAAGACAGAAGCTAAGTTAAGACAGAAGCTAAGTAACCATAGAAGCCAAGTTAAGACAGCAGCTAAGTAAACATAGAAGCTAAGTAAACATAGAAGCCAAGTAAACATAGAAGCTAAGTTAAGACAGAAGCTAAGTTAAGACAGAAGCTAAGTTAAGACAGAAGCTAAGTAAACATAGAAGCTAAGTAAAGACAGAAGCAAAGTTAACATTGAAGCTAAGTTAACATAGAAGCTAAGTAAAGGCAGAAGTAAAGTTTACATTGAAGAAAAGTTATTATAGAAGCTAAGGTAATATAGTAGCTAAGTTAACATAGAAGCTAAGTTATTATAGAAGCTAAGTTATTATAGAAGCTAAGTTATTATAGAAGCTAAGTTAACATAGAAGCTTAATTAACATAAAAGCTAAGTATACATAAGCTACGTTAACATTCAGCTAAGTTAACATAGAAGCTTAATTAACATAAAAGCTAAGTATACATAAGCTACGTTAACATTCAGCTAAGTTAACATAGAAGCTTAATTAACATAAAAGCTAAGTATACATAAGCTACGTTAACATTCAGCTAAGTTAACATAGAAGCCAAGTAAAGACAGAACTTAAGTTTACATAAGAGCCAAGTTAACCAAGTAACTTAGTTAACTAA